>NC_091455.1:56008172-56308172 GCF_027789765.1 Dendropsophus ebraccatus
GTTCACATTTCCAATTGCTTAAAAGTTTAGTCCTATTAGCTTGTCACAAAGGATTTATGTGTGGATATATACTAGCCAAATGTGTTATTAACCCTGGGAAAACCTGCATCGTTTCCGGGCTCAAGAACAAGTTAACTTGCATTCGGTAGCTAACCACTTGTATGACGGAAAAGAAATAAGTTGAGGAATCAGTCAATCGTAAAAAAAAAAAATTTCAAATATTCTAAAAAGTATTTATACGTTATTCAGAGCTTTAGATTCTTCAAAATGAAAATGAAACACATTTTTCTAAAAACTAGCTCAAGGCTTCGTAAGGGAGTTTCCCACCTTACAAGGTTCCTCGCTATGCCCTGCGTGTGTATCACTGTACTTGGGTGTTTCTGTGGCTCCCATTTAGGATAAATGAAGCAGTAATGCACATGGCCAGCTTCTTCATTGGTAAAGAATGTCTCGGCACTCACCAAAGTACTTGCTCTTAAACTTTACTCTAACATGAAGGTGCAAGAACAACCAGTCTGTTTGGTTGTTCGTGGTGAGGACATTCTTTTACATTGTATCTATTGAATCTCAAGGACCACCACTCCGGAGTGCCAACATCTCCACATCCTTGCAGCTACTTCATTGTAACAGAAAAGCCAAGTCCCTGTTCTTGAGATCACTGGGGTCCCCAGCAGTCAGACCCTCTATCACATAGGTATCCCTTATCCTGTTGATAGGGGATAACTTAGTGAGATGGGAATACTTTATGTTTTTTCTACTCTGGCCTATTCAAATATGTCCATGCCCAAGCCTCATCAATGGCCTAAGTTCAGGCCAAAATTACAAGCATTACTGACTTTTCTATTAAAACCAGTATGGCATTTTTTGTCCTCATTCTGCAATCACAGATGGTTAAAACGCATAGAAAGGATGGAGTTATCTGGGCTGAGGAAAAGATAGGTTAAAGTGGATGCTCCTTTTAGGGCTTTTAGGCCACTTGCCAAGAAGGACATTATAGGGCCTTCATGGTAGGATGAGCTAACATACGAGAACCCTATAAATGATCTTATCCTTTTCTATTGAACACTTGAAGACAAGCCATATATGTTTAGATTTCACATGTTGATGACTGTTACTTAATATTACTATATTAATATGCCTAGACGTGCATGGAGATATCATAACAGTATCCTGAAAAGAGTTTAAAGCCCTTGCTAAGGCATCCTACTGCCTCCGAGAAGAAGTGATTGTCTTGTCTACCTACGAAAAGAAGTGATACTAACCAGAGGGGAAAAAACATTCAGAAGAGCCCCTTCCCTTACCTGGTACCTAAAATAGGTCTTGAGCAGCGACCCAAGCTTTGTGGTTAACACGTCACATTTCTGCTAGAGCTGCCTTGGACACTGAATCCATCAGTACACAGTACACTGTGCTAGGTCACCCTCTCGAAGCCAATCCGTGAAGTATACTAGGACTTTGTCTACTGTGCTAAAACCTCACAAGGCTAAAGGGAAGTGAACTGCTAACATTCTCCAACACATATGCGTTTCTCTGTGAAACACTCTTCAAGAACTACTCTGAAACTACTCCAGTCTGAGAAAACATCATCATTGCAGTAAATTTCAATTGCACTATAAGGAGAACACAAACCGCGTTGCTAGCACTTGGTGATGGTCAAAAGGTCTCTTGTGAATTTTATCCCATAGGAAAAAAAATTGTGATGTGACTACAACTGGCATAGCACTGGCGTAGACAACGAGAAATGATATTTAACTGTTCTGTCACACAATGCTGCGGTGTAACTGAAGTACTATAATAATAGGGACGCTTCCCATCTAGGGAGCACCCCGCTGTGTCTGTGTCTTCATGGAAAACCTAACAAAAAAAAGACCTCAAATGAGGCATCAAAGTGCCCAAAATGCCAATAATACACGCACATTTATATTCTTATAAAATCCAGTGTGCAATTCCCATGACTGACATCTCACTCTGGCAGACTGCTTTTCTCACTTCTCTCCCCTAGCAGAAATAATTTGTGCCTTTCTTTCTTTTTAAAAGGCATATAACAAATAGAGTGTGTAGCTTAGATTTTAGGAGCTCTACAGAGAAATGTAAAAAAAGATTTGTTAAATGGGTCACATATTGCGTGGGCTGAAACACAAGTCTAGCAAAACAGCGGTTTTGTCACTTCCAGGAACGTGCGCAGTTTTCGGAACTCTCTGCAGTTCCACAATTTGGACTGATAAGGTAATTCTGTAATTGTATAAAACACACAAGAATTATATTCTGAATACTGACAGGTGGCAACGTCACGTCTCACAGCTGTGTTATGGCTCATAGCCATTACTGGGAGCTTTCTGAATATGAGGGATATGTGGCAGCATGCCATATAGAGACTATTATAACTATACAATTATCCAGCAAATGTTACATGTTCCACTGCACTGTATAAAGATTGGATATACTCCCACTGACACATGCCATTAGTGGGGCTACAATCTAACTTTCCACACTAATGCACATGAACAAATCCCATTCCAGCACAAAATCCCAATTTTACATCAATTCAGCACCCATAGAAATCCATGGATCCATAGTGTACCTCTGCCTACAGTTCTTATTTATCAAACATGGTGTAAAGTGAAATTGGCCCAGTTGCCCCTAGCAACCAATCAGATTCCACTTGTCATTCCTCACAGACTCTTTGGAAAATGGAAGGTGGAATATGATTGGTTGCTAGGGGCAACTGAGCCAGTTTCACTTTACACCACGTTTGATAAATTTCCCCCATGGTAAACGTAAATCTTAAACCCTGTTCAGGGTCACTTTTGTACAGGCCGATTGTCGGCCACAGGAGCGTTTCCAGTAACTCTCCTGGATGATAATCGTCCCATGTAAAAGGCCCTTAAAAAGGTTGTCCAAGAAAATTTTTACTTTTCCACTATCCACAGGAAAGGGGAAAACTAAGAGATCACTGAGGGTCCGACCTCTGTATTACCCGCCGTTTTTTGTTTGGAGGTCGCCATATACCTTACAACAAAGTGCATAACTATATAGTATAGTATTAAAGAAGTAAAAAAGCCACCCTCCAGCGGTATCTTCTACATTTTTATTCTGGTATCCTTCTAACACTCTTAAACCTTCCCACTTAGAATAAATGTATGTATCATCTGCTAATCTAATCCTGCACGCAGAATGGAGGAACACACACGCAGATTGTTATTACTAATAGATTTTCATAAAATTCTGTGTGATTTGCAGTGATTTAATGTCAAGTTTCACAGTCAAATATAAAATAGTAGAATAATCTGTAGGATATCGGCTCCACGTACTTGTTTCATTGTTTATTTTCCAACCTGTCCAATGCAGTTTGCTTTGAATGTTGCTGGCATGCCATTTAAAAAGGTCATGGAGCTGAACTATGACTTTTTATGAAATAGAAATTGTAATAACTCTTGCAAAAAAAAAAAAAGTCTATTTGCCCAATGGGCACAGTCAGGCTCAAATACGTTCAATATGCTATACATGAACATGGAAATAGCCTCTATAGTAACTCCAGTGAAATAATTTAGGACGGTATACACAAAACAAGTAATGAGCTGTAATATACTTATGACTACTTAACCCTGAAAATTTAAATCTAGATGTTTTTTTCCCAGGAGGGCAGTTTTCTTTTTTCTTTTAAAGGAGCCAGGTACCGCAAAAACAATGCATATTCACCTGCTTGATCTCTCTGTCACATTAGGCAGCATTAGTAAGGTAGTGGTGAGGGACTGGGAAGGTGAGTCTGCATATATTTTTTTTATTTATTAAAGAAGTTCAGAGAAAAATGTTTATTAATGTGTTGTATTGCCCCCTAAAAGTTACACAAATCCCCAATATACACTTATTATGGGAAATGCACATAAAGTGCTCTTTCCCTGCACTTACTACTGCATCAAGGCTTCACTTCCTGGATAAAATGGTGATGTCACGACTCGACTTCCAGAGCTGTGCGGGCTGTGGCTGCTGGAGAGGATGATGGCAGAGGGATGCTCAGTGTCCCTCCAGTGCCCTGTGTCTCTCAGTGTCCCCCTGCCATCATCCTCTCCAGCAGCCACAGCCCGCACAGCTCTGGGAGTCGGGTCGTGACATCACCATTTTATCCAAGAAGTGAAGCCTTGATGCAGTAGTAAGTGCAGGGAAAGAGCACTTTATGTGCATTTCCTATAATAAGTGTATATTGGAGATTTGTGTAACTTTTGGGGAGCAATACAATACATTAATAAAAATTTTCGCCAGACTCTCTTACCACAAGTCTTGATGGAATATTTCTAGAACATTATAAAAGTTCTCTATAATAGGATAATCCTAGGCTGGATGGTACCCCATGTAGTACTTTCTAGTGATCCCAGTTTAGTAAACTAAACTAAGTCTAGTGATCCCATCTTAGTAAAGCCATATTCTGTAATACCATATATTGCATATATATATATATATATATATATATATATATATATATATATATATATATTTTACAGTCATACAATTTACAAATAACACTGCATCCTCTGAGACTGCCTTTCCATAGGTTCAAGCTATAAATTGGGTGTCAGGAGGAAAAGTGCTGAAGCCTCGGGACTCATGGCTCCCCCTCAAGTGATGCACCCTGGCTCCCCTTTGTGGTCATAACATTCAGAATCCAGCAAATTTGGTAAACCCTACTGCTTTGCCATCATTATTTGTGTTGAGACGACCTGAAGATTTTACTACCCCCGTGTGATTTATAGTCCCTGAAGCATAAAAAGTCCAGATAACATTATGCAGCATCCATTAGGAGTCATGGCAGGGTTATGGTCACTAAACATGGTAACATTGGGGTAATAAAACATAATAAAAAGGAAGTTCATATTTCATGGTTACGGTTAATAATTTTAGTGCCATACCAGACATCCATGTTCGATACTGAGGCACCTAATGACATCTCTCCTATATGTATGTGAGTCTGGGGCATTGATTACTGCAGGCTTATAAAAGACCACACATTAGCGCCATACATTACATTATCTCTCCAGGAAGCTGCTACTAGTCTGGATTCAGGGTGGAAGGATTTAAACCAACAAGACTGCCGACAAAGGTCCTAATGGAATTTTAATGATAAATAATGTTAATGACTGTCAGGACTCTGTAATACCAGCTTAATCTTACTGTGCCTGGGGGTTCTCTTTCCCTATCCTTGGGATCATTGCTTTTCAATAATGGTAACATATCAAATGTCTGTAAAAATGGCAACATAAGGATGGAAGACAATTTTATCTAATGACTTTGATGTCATGCAATTATCTCATACTGAATCGTCATCAATGATTTATACCGGCAGAGCTGTGACATATGGTCCGGTCACGCTTTCACCTAATGAAACTGTATCAGTGTGATTATTGGACTGTATCTGCCATTTGCATTTGTCCTGCGTTTAAAGACCTTGTGTTGGATAAGGTGAAGCAGATCTGTATGTAGTTTAGTCTATGGCACAGTGTAAATATACAATAGGTTATGCATTACTGAAAGTAAGCAATGACTGCTATAGTCACCAAGAACATAGCAGCTCCTGGGTGACACTCTACCATAACTTTACAAAGATTGGTGAGTTCTCCCCATCATAAAAGATCCCAGTTAAAAGCATTAACCAGCTCATAGACCCTATGCTACAGAACAGGCATTTCTTCATACTGCAAAGAGCTCCACGGTGCAAATAAGGACAGGGTATATTTATTAACCTTGCATCGAAATCCATCAAAAGAGGGGACATTGTTTCATTCTGGTTCAAACCTTCTTACGTAACCATAGAAGATTGTCGGCAGAAGAAGACCACTGAATCGGTCTAGTCTTCCCTTTTAGTATTTCCCGTCTTATTTTCTTAGGATAGATGCATGTTTATATCAGGCATGTTTAAATTCTGTTATTGTAGATTTACCAAGTTTTTTTTTTATATAATTTATGTAGTTAATGTGTACTTTGGGGTTCTTTTTACTTTCTTTGGCTACTGTTTTGTTTCAGTATTTGCTGCCTTTGTCTTTTACACAGTGCACTTTTATATTAAATTCCTTAAAAAGGCACCCTGGGCAAAATTAAAAATCCAGGGAGGACGGGGGGGGGGGGGGGGGGTTGCGGGGTGGGGGTGGAAACATAATAATCACGTGATACTTATCCTCCCTGGCTCCCCTGCAGCTACAGCACTACTGCTCGTGATCACCCGCTGGTCTACTGTATCTCCTGGTTTCTGTGTCATCACAGCCCCAATGGAGCTACCTACGCAGCCAGTCAGTGACTGCAGAGATGTCCCAGCTCAGTCATGTAATGGCGAAGTGGGCATTTTAGGCATCACTTATTATGTTCCCACCACATCCTCCCCTGCTTAGATTTTTAAGTTTGCCTGGAGAACACCTTAAATGCTTCTTCACTACAATTTTTTTATAATTTATTGGGCCACTTACAGTATTGATCTCCTTGTATTTGTAGTGCTTTTTTTCTGGATATTTTGCATCAAGCCATAAGTTTTGCAATTTTTGTAGCTCCTCTACTAAATATCTTATGAAAAGATAAATTAAAACTTTTTTATGTTGCGGTCACTATGACTTGGATGATTCCTAACTAGAGATGAGCAAACCGGGTTCAGGTTCGAGTCCATCCAAACCTGAACGTTCGGTATTTGATTAGTGGTGGCTGCTGAACTTGGATAAAGCTCTAAGGTTGTCTGGAAAACATGGATACAGCCAATGACTATATCCATGTTTTCCACATAGCCTTAGGGCTTTATCCAACTTCAGCAGCCACCGCTAATCAAATGCTGAAAGTTCGGGTTCGGATGGACTCGAGCATGCTCCAGGTTCGCTCATCTCTATTCCTAACCATTATTCTTGATATTCTGTCCAGTCTATTGGTTAAAACGCCCTCCCTCTTGTTGGCTCCTGCACTATTTGTATGTTATATATTTTATTTACAGGTATATTCGGACGCAGGAGATTGGTTGCAAAACTTTTTGTTCCTTAAAACCATGCTGTGCATTATCCCTTGAAGTCATTTCGAATTCAGTTGAAATGAATTTCCCACCCTTCCTGGAAGTAAATTTTTTATCAGCAAGTACAGACTTATGGCAGACATATTTAATAAGACTGGATTTCCAGGCTTTCATTAGAAATAGCCTTTACTAATTAAAATGTCTTCTGCCCGTCTGCAGTCAGATAATATATTAAACTTGTCTCAGCTGTAGAGTTTAATAAGTATGTCTCCCTTTTCGGTAAGATTTGGCAGCAGCATGGCAGCTAAGCTTTCCTCTCTTGAGTTTAACAGATCAGCATTGGAAAAGAATGAAAATCAAACAAGTCGTGAGTAGTGTAATTTGTACAGATAAGACGGTCTTACCTAACAAAGCAGATGAGCAAAATCATTTCTTTCCCCGTGTTTGTTTTTATACTTCTGATTAACAATGGCCTCCAGTGATTGTATTGTACCAGTCAATGCTCAGGATGCTTACCACTACAAAGAGAGCTTTCCTTTTGTCATCGGGGATTCAACACAACAAAATCAGAGAGTGCGCTGTTATTGCCTGACTACATTTTTTTTGACAGGTAGATTTATGCACTGGGTTTGCAGTTTAGTTACTTTTTGCTAAAATCAGCAAAATGCATAAACACTTTTCACAGTGGATTTATATAAAGGAAACAGCAGATTAAATATGATTATACTAAGACTTTACCATATACAGTGAAGGAGAGGGGTGGACTATAGCAAAGATCAAATTACCCCCCCCCCTCTCTTTCCATAATCCTTAGGGCAAGTTCACACAAAGTAAAAGAGTCGGATTTCTGTGGCGGAGATCCCGTCAGCCTCAGTGTCATACAGACAGTCTATGGGAGGGCTTGCGTGCCTCCTCTCTCCAAGCCTCTCCGCTCAAAGATTTGACATGTCAATTCTTTGAACTGAAAGGCGAGGAGAGCGGAAAGGTGCAGAGAGTGGAGGCAAGCAAGCCCTCCCATAGACTGCCTGAATGACGCTAAAACTGGCGGTAGAGAGTTCCGTCACCAAGTTCTGCCTCTTTTACTCCGTGTGAACTGGCCCTTAGGCCAATTACCTATGGCCATGTTTGCAAAAAGCAATGAGTATCGGTCTGAGTATTTAAGGGCTCCACACTACTGTAAGCATACCCTTCTCAGCTGTTTTTATATATTTAAAAAAATTGACAAAAAAAAAAAAAGTTCAAGATTTATTACAGGATTCTGGCATCAGGAAAAAGGCCAACCCCCGAACTGGGCACGGCATGAAGACCTCTACAACGTGGTACTGACGATTTAGGGGTGGCTACATGCCAGTACAGATTCGCTTTAAGATTCATCGCATAGGAATACACGGACACTCTATAAATTCCATTTCATGGGACTCTGTCCTTCTGCCTCTGCAAAGCAAAAGGCATCATGGAAAGTGTACTAAGAGGATCAGAGGAAAAAGAGAATCAGGATGGTGCACAACTCATATATGTGATATCAGCTAAATGATATCAGCTAAAACAGGTTCACATGGGATATGTAATATTCTGCACTATATAGGCAAAAAAATATTTTCCTGACTACTCTTTTACGTTACCTCTAGAGGTCAGTTTTCAGCATTAATCTGAAGGAGTACCTGTTATGAGAAGCCGCATATTGATTATCTGGTTTATGCACTTAGCCAATCAGCAATTAGCTTTGGGGACGTCTCAGACCTCACAGGATAAATTTCAGGGCCCAAGGAGATCCAATCACCAGTCAAGTGTTTTCTATGGTCTTATCCTCATTGATTACGAAGTGGATAGGTTGGCTTTACAATACAATCAGCCTCATCTACTGCTACTATAATCACTGAATTGGCCTTGATGGGATTTTATTTTTACGGTTTCTTTAAATCACTGTGATGGTTTTAAAAGTTCATAAAAGTATCAATTGGATTAGTAGAAAAAAAAAGGAAAAACTATAAATAGATGTTTGCTTGCTATGCTGCGTGTCCAAATGGCACAGTATATAGGTCTGAATCTCCTCATTTCCAATCCTCATATTCATGGGGTAGTGTGGCTATGGCAAGGATGGGACTTGGGTTCACAACAGAAAAAGTTAGATCAGAACGATATTGCACGGAAATGGGGTAAAACGCTGAACTCCTAAGGCCCTATAACACCAAGCAATTATCGGCCGTATTTGGCCAATAATCGCTTGGTGTAATAGGTAGTGTTAAAAGGCAACAATCAGCCGACATGCTGTTTTCCAACACACTGAAAATGATGCCGATAGCGACGGTCTGCACCAGAAGACTGCCATTATCCTCTATGGGCAGCCCCCGCCTCCTCCCTGCTCACTATTAGTGCGCGTTAAAGCACCAACAGCGAGCAGGGAATGAGGAGCAAGTTACCGCTGACCTGACAGGTTGGGGCTCGCTTGCTCCTTTACTATAGGGCCGTGTTATAGAACCTTTAATAACCTCAGTTTTTATTTAAATGTCATCAGATTATATATATATAACATTTGGAATATGTCTTGTGTATTTTGATAAGAAGCCAAAAGCTTAGTTATTGTTGTACTGGGCTAGTATCCAGCTGGTAGCAAGGAGCATTCAGGGTTTCAGCATACTAACTTGTACATTACCTTCAGTTAAAGGGAAACTGTTACATACTGTGATATTATTACCTCTAAATCTTAAAGGGGTCCTCCAGAGGAAAAAAAAATGTCTTCAACTAGTGTCAGAATGTTATACAGATTTGTAAAATACTTTTATTAAAAATTTCAAGTCTTCCAGTAGTTATCAGCTGTTGTATGTGCTGCAGGAAGTGGTGTATTCTCTCCAGTCTGATATGGTACTCTCTGCTGCCACCTCTGTTCATGAAAGAAACTTTTGAACGAAGGAGAAGTTTTCTATGGGGATTTGCTACTGCTCTGGATTGTTCTCGTCATGGACAGAGGTGGCAGTAGAGAGCACTGTGTCAGAATGAAAATAATACACCACTTCCTGCAGGACATCCAGCAGCTGATAAGTACTAGAAGGCTTGAAATTTTTTCATATAAGTAATTTACGATTCTTCTGACACCAGTTGATTTGTAAAGTAAAAGGTCGCCATACTGAGTGACTTCAATGGTGATGCATCTGGATATTTTTAGAATGACTTCAGCCCCCCCACTACGCTTCCTGATTATCAGATGTCCAGAATTCCATAAAGCCTGATTACAAATTTGCAAAGTTAATCTGTGCTTTCTAAATGTGAATCAACACTTCATGTCTAATCAGAATGTAATTCCACTTTGTTCATATAAATTGTCAATGATGCATCACCCTGAATATTAATTCTACTGGAACCCAGATAATCTGTTATCCTGGCAGTGCCGTTTACAGATCTAGTCTGTAGCCTAACGTACGTCTACAGAACACCACAACTTTTTTTAAATTAAAAATATCTAAAAATATCGAACTTTGCTAGTGATGTCCATGACCTTAAAGAAAAAAAATCATTTTAATAATTCCCTGGGGAGTGAGATGGCAGCCAAATATTTTCTATGTATTAGATGGTTGTGGAGCTGTAAGTTCCAGTGTTAAATGCAGAAAAAGTGGGGTCATGTTAGGTAAATTCTGCCTATTTGTCATACATAGTGAGCCTGTAATTCAATGTAACAACAACCTGGATGCATACACAGGAAGACAGGAGCCCTCACTTTTCATTCCTTTCAGCACTTAGTCATTAGTAATGGTCTTGGCAAACATCAGGGCATGAACCGGACTCATTCTCTTCTCTGCCTATACTTGTTTCCCGTAATGTTCCTGTTACAAAAAGTTGGTTTGTGAAATGATTTAAACCCTATATATTTATATAACCTAAAATAATGAATAGCTTAGTCTGAAGTGCTATTCTTCCTCTTAAAAATGTCCAAAACACAATAGACCTGATGGATGCCATTATAATTTAGGATCCCTTAGGATTTTTAGAGTATCAATAAAACAGATTCATCAGCTGTTAGAACCAGCACTAGTGTCACCATAGTCTTTGTCGAGGGAACCTGTCATCATTTAGTGAGCAGCAAATCTTGAGCATACTTGGGTTCGTCCAAACCTAAGCGTGTGGCATCTGGAACCAGTGGTTCCAGAAGTTGGATTCAGCCCTAAGGCCACCTTTAAAACATGCATACAGCTAATAGGCTGTATCTGTTTTCCAGGACTCCCTAGGGCTGCAACTTCTTCAGCTACCTATAAACAACTGCCGCATGCTCAGGTTTGAAAGATTCCGAGGGGGCTTGAGATTCGCTCCTCTCTAGTCATCATTTCATGCTGGCTGAGACATCAGGGTGGACCCTGGCAGCTTCTCCCCACCCCACCCCACCCCACCAGTCATGACTGACGGACCTCGCTGCTCTGGTATAAGGATATATCTACAGTATCAATCAAGACCAGCAAAGCAAGAAGAAGCCGTGGGGGACAACCCAATGACCAGTGGTTCAGGCAGCATCACAGTGATGACAACTTCCCTTAATTAACTTGATTAACATATGTATAAAAAAAGATTTTACATTATATATATATATACATACACACACACACACACACTATAAGGGTATGTGCACTGGCAGATAACTCGCCACGGATTCTGTCGCTCACACCCCCGCGCTCCCACTTGAATTTCTGCCAGCCCAATAGACCCCATTCTATTGTCATGCGGATTCCGCCATCCACCTGAGGAATGAACTTGTTCATTCTTTGGGTGGATGGCGGAATCTTCCTGTGCATGGAATAGAGTCTATGGCACGGACAGAGATGCCGGCGGGAACAAGTGGCAGAATCCTCGGCAGGTTATCCGCCCAGATTCCGTACTGTGCACATACCCTTATAGGGTATGTAGGAACTGGGTAACAACTAGGTTATTAGCCTATCTTTATATTCCTTACCAATTGGGCTCAACTGCTTCATATAAGTTATAGAAAAAGAACTCTAGTCTGAGGATGGGAATTATCATCAATCAGCAACAAGAAGCAGGTCCGACAGCATTTTTGCTATAATAAGCACTCTACTTCCTGCAAACTCTCTTTAAAAAAAAACGCTTCTGCTCAGTTTACATGAATTCACCTTAGCTGGGTTATATGTCATTAAAGTTCAGCACATTACAATGTACACTGGTAAGAATTGGCGAGCCAGTACTGCTATGGGCACTTGAAATATACCATTGTGCTTATACACAACCAGTGACATTGACTGATATCCACTATGAGGACAGCTGGAGAGTTTTCAGATTACTTCTCCCAACACATGAAAGTTCTATTATAATGTGTAAATTAATGTAGATTATTGTGCCTGAATAATCTTTAATGTCACATTTGTTTTAGAGCTGGTGAATGATGTGTGAGTCTCTTATCAGGCTGGCTACATATAAGCATAGGGAAGACGTCATTCTCATAGAATAGCGCGCTTACTGGGACTAACAGATGTCTCTCATTGTTTTCTGATTTCCCTGCGCTAAATTACTGCCAGTCTAGATTACAGAGCCCGGTGTCACTCATAAGCCTTTCAGCCAGCACAAACTGAAAATGACATTTTCTATTTCCACAGTTTTAGGCTTCATGTTGTTATGCGGCGGTGTTACCATTTCACGGCTTCTGTCAAAGAAAACATTATTTTAAGTCTGTAAGAATAGTTGTTTCTGAAGAGCCGTGCTTGGCTTTCTTCGGAGACCTAAGTGCGCAAACAATGGAAAGGGAAGACAATGTTAGCTTAGGGAAATATGCAAAGTCAGCTTGGAAGAAGAAGTGTATAATATGAGCTTCAGAAGAAGAAATATTAATTTATAAATTTATATATAAATTCATTCATATATGTCCATTTATATATTTAAATAAATTAATCATATCTCCCCTTAAATGTCTCTTGGTATCAGAAAGCAATACAGATTTGTTAATAACTTCTATTAAAAAACTCAAGCCTTCCAGTACGTAATAGCTGATGCATGTCCTGCAGGAAATAGTGTATTATTTCAAGTCAGAGACGGTACTCTCTGCAACGCAATCATGTATGCTTTTGCAACATTTTTTACTTGGTGTTGGAGTCCCCCTTTAAAGTCCATAATGCTGAGATCAGTCTGGCAGTTAGCTGCTATATGCATGTCATGGAGGCAACAATAACAACGTGAAGGAGCCCTAAGTTGACTGTGATCAGAAGATCTGGAAGGGGGCGCTGCGGGCATAGCATGCAGGCAAAATCCACAATGTTCAATAGCTGCCGGCAATTGCGCCTCACTTGGGGCAGCCCCTCACCTCCGTGACGCTGCTGTCTCCTATACGTCAATGCTCCTGGGGGCGTGATTACCGGCAAGATTTCCTGCCAGCAGTCCCTACTTAGGAGCTCTCGACTACCCGCATGCCTAGATGAGTAAATTTTTAGGACATATAAGCAATGCTTATAGCGTTTACTTATATGCCTGGATACAGTGCTGGGCGGCATATAGGAGCTTATTTATAGCTGTAACAGTGATTTTTTCATGATTGTTTCCCTTTAAGAACTTTGTCCAACATTAACTTTTTCAGCTAGAACAGCTGTTCTGTGAGACAGGGGCAAATGGGCTAGCACTCAGTTCTTATGGGCGTCAATAAGCCTTGGTTGTCCGTCCTCGGACTGCACTCATAGGTGAACACTCTGCAACACCTACTGTTCAGATTGCCACATGGTTAGTAAAATGAGAAAGCCATAAACTCTATTGTCTTTGCATATTATAATCGGGCATCTCTACTACCAATCATACATTGCATTAGTAAAATAGCTGTCCTCCTTCACTGCCCTCTTGGGTTCTGATTGCGTTGATCATGTAGTTTTATCCGCTCCTTGCTCAGTGACCTCCTCCAGTAACATGTCCAAAGCCGCTGTGTTAGTGTCTCTCCATGTAGACTAATGATCTGTCCCTCTTCTCCAACAAATGTTCAAAAGACACAGGGTTTTATTGACTCCTAGCTAAAACTGTCCGTACACCGAGAAGGAAAGCGTACAGTCACAAATATAGGAAATCATTAGTTCCATATCTGCTGCCTCCTCTATTGTTATTTTTGTGATTTTTTAAGACATGAAAACGTTGCCGTCTCACCAGGTAAGAACTCATTAACAATGCTCCAGAAGAGAAATCAATAACGTGTATTTAGATTACAGATATGGAGATGTCACCACGACTTGTTTTAATTAGACGCCTTGTTGTACTCCATGTCACATTGAAAAGAATGGAGATCTCAGATCACAAGAGGTATCAGATCACAAGACTTCATTGCAATGCATTCCTATCCACTATGGAGACGCAGGCTGGAAATAAAGATTGCTGAATATTACCAAGACAGGGGATGGTCAAATCTGACATTCAAGACTGGTGGACATGGTACGATACACACGAGCTGCGATGCTCAAATGTCAATTCCCATCAAATGTCAAACGGGCAGTGGGAAATTCCATTCGGAATGAACTTTTTATGAATTAAAAAAGAAAAAAAGTCGATCTCATTTAGCTAATTCTATAAATTAAGTGATCTAATTATTGAATATTTCTATTTATTGCCAAATCAGCCTAAGGCCTGAGTGTCATTTAAATATACATCATAGCATGTTTTATTATGAAGAAAAAGTCATTCTTTAACCTACTAGACTTAATTTCTACAGAAGGGTTTTATTCACTACTGATGTATCCAGTCTAGTGGAGAAACTTTACCAGAAACCTATCTCACCCACAATCTACACATACACCACCACCTTTCCAAATTGATGGCTGCAATGATGCTCTAAGCTAGCAAAGATAGTTTGTTATTTGTAGACTTTGGAGCTACAGACTTAAAGAAATCTTAAATGGGTAGTCCCCCCCCCCAAAAAAAAAAAAATCTTTCAAATCAACTGGTACCAGAGATTTGTAATCTACATCTATTAAAAAATCTCAAGTCTCAGCTGCTGTATGCCCTGCAAGAAGTGTAACATAGTAACATAGTTAATAAGGTCAAAAGAAGACAAGAGTCCATCAGGTTCAACCTAGAGAAACCCTACTGTGTTGATCCAGAGGGAAGGCAAAAACCCTTATGAGGTAGATGACAATTGCCCCACCACAGGGAGACAATTCCTTCCCGACTCCAATGGCGATCAGAATAATTCCCTGGATCAACGTATCAACAGAAATCTAATTACCATAACTTGTAATATTATATTTTTCAAGAAAAGCATCCAGGCCTCCCTTGAACTTATTTAATTAATCAGCCATGACAACATCATGTGGCAGAGAGTTCCACAGTCTTACCGCTCGTACAATAAAGAATCCCCATCTGTGCTGATGGTGAAATCTTCTTTCCTCTAGACGTAGAGGATGCCCCCTTGTCCAGATGTCCAGAACAGATCACTACAAAGATCTCTGTTCTGTAATGTATTCATATATTTGTACATTGTGATCAGATCGCCCCTAAGACATCTCTTTTCTAGTGTAAATAACCCCAAGCTTGATAACCTGTGTTTGTACTGTAACCTTCCTATTCCCATAATGATCTTGGTCGCCCTCCTCTGCACCTGCTCCAGTTCAGCTGTGTCCTTATATACCGGTGCCCAAAACTGTACACAGTATTCCATATGTGGCCTGACCAGTGATTTATAAAGAAGCAAAACTATGTTCTCATCTTAAGCATCTATACCTCTTTTGATGCTTCCCATTATTTTATCAGCTTTAGCCGCTGCTGCCTGGCACTGATCACTAAAGTTGAGTTTACTGTCCACCAATACCCCCCGGTCCTTTTCAGATGCAGTTTAACCCAGTGTTATTATTATTATAATCCAATATTATTATAGTGTATTATTTAGCAGATAACTGTACTTATTATTCCTACAGCCCGAATGCATAACCTTACATTTATCCACATTAAACATCATTTGCCATTTATCTGCCCAAGCCTCCAGCTTCTCCAAATCCCTCTGTATTATGATATTATCCTGCTCTGTGGTGATTACTTTACGCAGTTTAGTGTCATCTGCAAATATGGAGATTCTACTCTGTAGCCCCTCAACAAGATCATTAATAAAAAATATTGTTATATTCTTTCCAGTTGTATTCTGTGTAATGAGAGTCATTCATATAGATATCAACCTCCACCATTCTGCATCAACTTCATGAAATGAGCCAGATGGCTTTATGTTACTGATATTAAGCGATGGCGATATATGAAGCGCTGAGCGATTCTTTTTAGCTGTAAAGAACATTTATCCGCTTGCGTATGTATTAGCTCAGATTTTTTTTTCACGTCTGCAATCTATTCACCTTTGCTTTGTCTTCCTTGTTCTCTGCTTCCATATTTCATCTTCTATAATCCGTGCAAGGTCTATGCACTTATTTGCCCTTTCTCATTAAAATCTTCCATCCACCTTTCCTTCTTTCCTTGCAGCAGCCATATCCGTGACTGACTCCCACCTTACACATTCCTAATAATTTCCAAACACCTGTCATCTTTCTCAGTCAGATAAATGACGCTCTTTACCACCAGCATGTATAATCTTACAGAACGTCACTCAAATTCTTACCTGTCAGCCAAGATATTAAGCTTGACAATACGCTTTAGACTGAAATGGTAATATTATGGATTTAAGCCCATACTGCACTGTTAACTGTTTTGTGTTTACCAGGTCCATTGGGAACCCAACACTTGAATAGGACTATGCCTCATATTAGTTATTGGAGAGCAAAGATGAAGCATTGCCTTTACCCCAATGATGAATGATAATCCTTCTTTCAATATCCTTTACATCCTGATGAACAAAGGGATCCAAGGGCCAAGAAATGGGATTTATCTCATTACTGCACCATGTGACTGGAAAGAATCCAACAATACACTCAATCCCTGTTCATATGCCCTATTCTATTCTAGAGATGTCACGATACCAGAATTTTGAGTTTAACCCCTTGCCTCTAAAGCCTGTTTTGGCCTTAATGACCAGGCTCATTTTTCAAAATCTGACCTGTCTCACTTTATGCTCTTATAGCTCAGTGATGCTTTAACGTATGCTAGCGATTCTGAGATTGTTTTTTCGTCACATATGACACTTTATATTAGTAGCAAAATTTGGTCACTACTTTGTGTATTTTTTGTGAAAAACATCAAAATATCATGAAAAATTTGAAAATTTTGCATTTTATGAACTTCTGAAATTCTCTGCTTCAAAAAAAGGAAGTCACAGCACATAAATTAGTTACTAAATCACATTACCAATATGTCCTCTTTATTCTGGCATAATTTGGGAAACATATTTTACTTTTTTAGGGTGTTATAGGGCTTAGAAATTTATTAGCAAATTATCACATTTTGTGAAAATTTCCCAAACTGATTTTTTTTAGGGACCAGTTCTTTTTTTAAATGGATTTAGAAGGCTTGTATACTGGAAACCCCCATAAGTGACCCCATTTTGGAAACTAGACACCTTAAAGAATTAATCTAGGGGTATAAAGAGCATTTTAACCCTACAGGGGCTGGAGGAAAGTATTCACAATTAGGCCGTAAAAAAATGAAAATTTAAATTTTCAAATAATATATACGTTTAGATTAAAGTTTCTCATTTTCAAAAGGAACATGAGAAAAAAAGCATGCCAAAATTTGTAACGCAGGTTCTCCTGAATAAAACAGTACCCCAGATGTGGGCGTAAACCACTGTATGTGCACACAGCCGGGCTCAGAAGGAAAGGAGCGCCAATTAGCTTTTTTAATGCAGATTTTGCTGAAGAAGTTTCTGAGCGCCAGGTGCATTTGCAGAGCCCCTGTAGTGTCCGCAGAATAAAATCCCCCCAAAAGTCACCCCATTTTCGAAAGTACACCCCTCAAAGAATTAATCTTTGGGTAGGATGAGCATTTTGACCCCACATGCATTAGAGGAAAGTATTCAAAATTAGACAGTAAAAATGAAAAACACAAATTTTTCCAATAATATGTTTGTTTAGTTTGAAATTTCTCAATTTCACGAGGAACAAGAGAAAAAAAGTACCCCAAAATTTGTAAAGAAGGTTCTCCTGAATACAACGGTACCCCATATGTGGGCATAAACCACTGTATGGGCACACAGCCGGGCTCAGAAGAAAAGGAGCGCCAATTAGGTTTTTCAATGCAGATTTTGCTGAAGAAGTTTCTGAGCGCCAGGCCCCTGTAGTGTCCGCAGAAGAGAAACCCCCCAAAAGTCACCCCATTTAGGAAAGTACACCCCTCAAACAATTCATCTTGGGGTGTGGTGACTATTTTGACCCCATAGGTATTAGAGGAAAGTATTTAAAATAAGACAGTAAAATTAAAAAACTAGAATTTTTCCAATAATATGTTCGTTTAGTTTGAAATTTCTCAATTTCACTAGGAACAGGGGAGAAGCTGCATGCCCAAATCTTTAACGCAGGTTCTCCTGAGTAGAACGGTACCCCATATGTGGGCATAAACCACTGTATGGGCACCCAGCCGGGCTCAGAAGGGAAGGAGCGCCAATTAGCATTTTCAGTGCAGATCTTTCCGAAGAAGTTTCTGAGCGCCAGGTGCGTTTGCAGAGCCCCTGTAGTGTCAGTAGAATAGAACACCCCCAAAAGTCACCCCATTTTTGAAAGTACACCCCTCAAAGAATTCATCTTGGGGTGTGGTGACCATTTTGACCCCACAGGTATTAGAGGAAAGTATTCAAAATAAGACAGTAAAAATGAAAAACTCGAATTTTTCCAATAATGTTTGTTTAGTTAAAAATTTCTTAATTTCACGAGGAATGGGAGAAAAAACGTACCCCAAAATCTGTAACGCAGCTTCTTCTGAGTAAAACGGTACCCCATATGTGGGCATAAACCACAGTATAGGCACACAGCCGGGCTCAGAAGGAAGGGAGCGCCAATTTGCTGGAGCAAAACCGCAGCTAGAAATAGTTATTAGAATAGCGCAGTTACTAAAATACAATGAAAAATTAGATTACAGGTAATGTGGGGTGGTCACGGGCAACCTGGGGTGGTCACGGGCAACCTGGGGTGGTCACGGGCAACCTGCGGTGGTTACAGACAATCTGGGGTGGTTACGGGCAACGTGGGGTGGTTACGGGCAATGTGGGGTGGTTATAAACTAAAGTGCTTATAGGTAATCTGGGATGGGTACCTGTAATTTGGGGTCGTTACAGGCAATCTGGCGTGGTTACGTGCAATCTGGAGAGGGTCACTGGCAATTTGGGGTGGTTAGAGGCAACGTGCGGTGGTCAGAGGAAACGTGCGGTGGTCAGAGGCAACGTGCGGTGGTTACGTGCAATCTGGGGGTTACGGGCAATCGGGGCTGATTACGCACCATCTGGAGGGGGTCACTGACAATTCGGGGTGGTTACGGTCAACATGTGGTGGTTACAGGCAACGTGCGGAGGTTACGGGCAACGTGCGGTGGTTAGGGGCGACGTGCGGTGGTTAGGGGCGACGTGCGGTGGTTAGGGGCGACGTGCGGTGGTTAGGGGCGACGTGCGGTGGTTAGGGGCCACGTGCGGTGGTTAGGGGCCACGTGCGGTGGTTAGGGGCCACGTGCGGTGGTTAGGGGCCACGTGCGGTGGTTAGGGGCAACGTGCGGTGGTTACGTGCAATCTGGCGTGATTACGGGCAACCTGGGGCGGATATGGGCAACCTGCGGTGGTGACGGGTAATCTGGGGGGGTTAGGGGTAATTTGGGAGTAAACTGCAATTATTACTATAATAAAAAAGTGTGTGTTTTATTTTTTTGTATGTTTTTCACTTTTTGTACTTTATACATTCATTTTCACTGTATTACTATGATTACTGTGATATTTTCTATCACAGTAATCATAGTTCAGTGACAGAGACCAAATTGGTCTCTGTCACTTAAAATTTTCAGAGCTGGCTGGTTGTGAAGCGCATGCGCACTTCATAACCAGCCAGGACACCGAAGAGGAAGGAGCTCCAGGATCAGGTAACGTATATGGGGAAGGGGTGGTGACTGGGGGACGGGGGTGACAGGGGGGGTGGGGGGCGACACACTGACACTTTTTATCCCCTGTCACCAATGATTTATGGTGACGGGATAAAAAGTGCTTCTTTGCACTGGGAACAGGCGATCAGCGGTATATAGTATATACCGCCGATCGCCTGCTCCGGGACCACACGGGGGGGGGTCCCCGATCACTGCCCCATGCTCTCCGCTCCCTCCGGTGGTGGAGAGCATGGGGTTTTCATCATTTATTCATTTCCATCCCTGCGAACAAACATCGTTTGCTCGCAGGGATGGGGGCGGCCATCTTGGATCTGATGGCCGCCCGGGGAGGGGAGGGTTAGTAATCGGCCACTAGGGGGGCTGACCATTTTGACCCCACAGGTATTAGAGGAAAGTATTCAAAATAAGACAGTAAAAATGAAAAACTCGAATTTTTCCAATAATGTTTGTTTAGTTAAAAATTTCTTAATTTCACGAGGAATGGGAGAAAAAACGTACCCCCAAATCTGTAACGCAGCTTCTTCTGAGTAAAACGGTACCCCATATGTGGGCATAAACCACAGTATAGGCACACAGCCGGGCTCAGAAGGAAGGGAGCGCCAATTTGCTGGAGCAAAACCGTAGCTAGAAATAGTTATTAGAATAGCGCAGTTACTAAAATACAATAAAAAATTAGATTACAGGTAATGTGGGGTGGTCACGGGCAACCTGGGGTGGTCACGGGCAACCTGCGGTGGTTACAGACAATCTGGGGTGGTTACGGGCAACGTGGGGTGGTTACGGGCAACGTGGGGTGGTTACGGATAAACTGAAATGCTTATAGGTAATCTCGGACCTCCCGCTCTCCCTCTCCAGCCTCCTCACCTCCAGCCTTCTCCTCCGTCCTCCTCTCAAGGACCTCCTTCTCTCCCTCTCCAGCCTCCTCACCTCCAGCCTTCTCCTCCGTCCTCCTCTCCCGGACCTCCCACTCTCCCTCTCCAGCCGTGGAGACCTCCGTGCAGCTCCGACTCTTCAGCATAAATCATTTCTCTGATAACAGAGTCTGGCTGAGCCAGACTCTATTATCAGAGAGACACCGGCAGCAGGGGTCTGTTACACACAGTAGACAACCCCTGCTGCATATGGAGCGGGCTCAGGAGGGGTTAATGTCAGTGTGACAGCGGCATCTACACAGTTACATAGCCGGCACTAGCAATCGGAAAGTGCCGGCTATTTGAAATTGGCGCCGCCGGGAGCGGAGAGAGGAAGGGCAGAGGAGGAGACTGCAGGGGGCAGGGAGAGGCATACAGAGAACACGGCCGGCGCTCAGCTAGCCGCCGGCCGTGTTCTCTGCGCTATACTTTATTTTAAGCAGCACTATTAGGCAGCTTAATATAAAGTATCAATACCATGAAATCCTGTTAATGAACAGTTTTTCAGCCCGAAATATCGATAGTGGTATCGATATTTCGGTGCATCGTGCATCCCTATTCTATTCTATTCTGGAAAACGGCTGTCATAAAGAGGGGACCTCTGTCCATTAGCCAGACTGAACAGCTCCCGCTTTGGTTGACCCATCCACATATAATACTGTCAGCCATTAATTTGAATGTACTTTATGTAATTCTACACATACAATGTACAATATATGGCTGTAACGTAAGTTGTCTACATTGCAAAACCCTTATAGTTCAAGCAACAAGTAAACAGGTAGACTTAAGGCCCCTGTTTACATTTGATAAAGGTTGGCCAAACCGTCCATTTTTGGTGGAACCAGCTGTTTAACGTGTATGGGAGTCTCTTTGTCACAAGGAGTTATTGAAGAAATGCACTGGCTTTGCATGGTACTACGAGTAGAAAGGAAACAATCAGAAGCAGCACAGCAAAAAAAGAGTTACAGCAAGCACTGCTTCTACTCAGATGAGAAGGAAGCCTTAATTTACCTTGCATGGACGGTGCAGATCCTCTGGAGACTCAAAAATGCATTCTCTCACACTCTTCCATCTCCAGCACAGAGCACATCACATGATAAGCCACACCCTTTTTTCTGTAATCTGTCTTGCAGAGGTTGTCACTAGAGACAACTTTACCTTAACAACAGGAGGCGCACAGAAGATTGCAGAGGAGGGCAACACCTAGGGGCCAATATTTTAGAGTCATCAATGGCAAAAAAAAGGGGTACACCGGAGAAAAAATATAGTTTTGAAATCAACTGTAATCAGGAAGTTATACAGAGTTGTAAATTACTTCTATTAAAAAATCTCAAGCATTACAGTCCTTATCAGCTGTTGTATGTCCTGCAGGAAGTGGTGAATTCACAAACAGAGGTAGCAGCAGAGAGTACTGTGTCAGACTGGAAAGAATACACCACTTCCGGCAGGACATACAGCAGCTGATAAGTACTGGAAGGCTTGAGATTTTTAAACAGAAGTCACTTACAAATTGGTATAACCTTCTCACACCAGTTGATTTAAAATCTATTATTTTTCTCTGGAGTACCCCTTTAATTTGCTACCAATGACTGTTAAGTATTAGCCACTAGGTGTTTACCTTATTTGCAATATGATGTCCACTGCCTGTTGTTAGGGTAACACTGTCTCTAGTAAGAACCTCAGCAAGACAGATTACAGGAAGTAGGGGCAGGCTTTTTTTAAGAGCTTTTTTTCTCACTTTAAGTGGTTTAATAAAATGTTAGGAATCACATGGGCTATCAAATGGAGTAAAGTCTAGCAAAATGAAAGTGACCATTTGCAGTCCTACACATTGATCTTTTTTAGACTCCTTCTTGAAGTTTTTATTTCACTTTTTCTTACAGACCTTACAGTGGATTTCAGCAACTTAAAAGAACGTAAAGAGTTAAGTCAGTGTTTAAAATCCCCAGGAATATACATACAAGCTATATGTTAATTAATATTTATATTGCTACAATGACTGCAGCCCCAAACTGCCATGAACTGCTTTCTGTATCCATAGAGATAAGTATTGTTCTTTCGTCACAATGTCATCTTGTGATATTTCCTACTGTGGTCACACGCTGCCCTTGAATTGTCGTTGTTGCTGTTAACTATGTATATAACATCAGACGGGCACTTCCAGCGCGGGGGAATTAAAATGGAGGCAGCAAAGCGTGCCTTAAAGTGTTACACAGTCGTCCATATTTGATTCTGAAAATAAATTAGTCTAAGCCTTGAAGATCAGCAATCACCCCCTTTGTTCTTTCATTAGATGGTGTTCAGAGAAAGCAAAGAATTGGCAGTGGATAGAGAAAATTCTGGCAGCAATTCATCTCGAGTCTATGCAATTACGGGATGAGAAATGAAAATGGGAAGAATAAAGTAGTAATTTTTTGATAACATCTGTGTCTCGTAGGATCTTTTTCTTGAAGACCTTGTATGTGGGAGTGGGGGAAGGTGATGTGAAGTTGCTCACATGTTTCATCTCCTGTGAATTGATGTTCACAAGTTGATATTTTGGTGAATATGAATGTTCACAACGCCCACTATTAACTCACGCTTGCAAATAGAGAGAATAGCCGAATGCGAGAAGACTGCAGATTCCTAATCTAGGACATGGTGGATGGTTTCTGACACATCAATACTGCAAGATCAATCTAAAGCTGACCACAAGCATCAGATAAATGTCAGACGGTCCGTCTCGTCCTTGATGGTGGATGTTGGGGGAGATAAGATTTGAGCAGCTGGATTTTTTTTTTGTTCTCGAGAAGATACACCATCCGCAGAGGAATCATGCAGAGGACTAGCCCCCTCTCTCCATAGAAAGCACATGCATGTTCAGCTGAGCCAAGTGTGCATGTGTATGGGGTGACCAGGTGATACAGCTGAGGCGGAATGTTCATTAGGCCACCATCTGTCTCTATCTATATTTTTAGTAAGTGATCTGAAATAAACAAAATCTGTATTTTACACCTTAGCCTAACTTAACTTTCTTAGTATACACTTCATAAAGTTATAAAAATAACTATTACTGCATCTAGAACCCGACTGGCAAGTGGACAGATGCCTGTATCAACAATCTATATTAATACTATTAACCCAGTACAGTATGTACAGCACTACATAGATTTCTGTACTCAGAGAATAAAAACACTAAGAGGTCCAACTTATTCATTATTAGACCGAGTTCACACGTTTTAAAACACCGGCCGTCCTGTGACCTGGTCGGGTCACAGAGCGGCTGGTGTCAGTGAAGTTTATCCCGCCTGGTACTGCAGTACCGGCTGGATGAACTTCATTTGTGCTGAACTGGGATGCAGGCACATCTATGTGCACCTGCAACCCAATTCCTCATAGCACTCAATGAAAAGTGTGGCTGTTATGTAATGAATAGCGGCCGCACAAAACTGACATGTCAATTTTTTGTGTGGCCACTAGGAATCCCTGACGGAGTGTATACTATGGGATTCTTCTGACTTCTGTGCAATGTATCTTTTCTATTAATCATGGCCGTTGTTGCAATTTGTGTGAACTTAGCCTAAACAAGTTATGTGGAAAGAGAGTGTAAGCTTAGTGTGACCACCTAAAAAAGCTCCCAACATACCCATAAGCAAATCCATAAGGCTCCATGATTCTGATAGTGGCCAAGAGGGTGTTCTTTTTTTTTAACTGTACGCCGCCACAACGTATGGTAGACAGTGCTATTCCACAGAATATATAGTAAAGAAGCATACACTGCACAGTGTTTATACTTTATACAAGGTATACTTCTATACTTTACATACACTGGGATGTGCCACAACATCACATACAGGACCTAGTATAGATCCCTGGGGTATGCCCGGATTAGTTCTTTTTTAAAGCGCAACTATAATTTCAGTAGCCAAAAATGAAATTCCTCAAATAAAAAGCCCTCGTGTTACCTTTTAAAAAGAGCCATAAACTGCGTTGATAGCTTGTACGCTCGCTGAGATATCCCCAGTTGTTTGGCTCAGAGGAATAAATGAATTTTTCTCCTGGCTGAGAGAATGTGGGCGTGGCCTATCCCTCATCTCCCTGGCTGGGTCCCTCCATTCACTGAGCAGCACCTTAGCAGATGTAAGCAGATGTATCACACATAGCAGGATTAGATACAGCCTCAGCATACAGTATCACAATGTAAGATTAGATACAGAGCCCCAGCAGATGGTATCACACACAGTGGGATTAGATACAGTCATCTGCTCTCATAACACTTTAGGATAATGTCAGCCCTGGAGGTGGGGCACCTGCTGCAGACATCTGATAGTGAATGTTATATGTACTATGTAGCTGTGTTGTGCTGGGACTTGTAGTCCTCCCCTCAGTGACTCACCCACTCTCCCTCATGCAGTACATTGGAGTGATGGTGGCTCTGGATACACTTGTCCCTCCATCCAGCTCTTCCCCTGCGCTGCTCCTCACACACAACTACCTCAGCTCTGCTTAGTCACCTCTGTGAGGGGAAGGGGGAGAACATGCTGCTAGGAGGGGGGGAGGGGGGGAGAGGAGGTTTTGTTTATGTTTCTGTCAGGGCTGTTATCTGATCCTCCTGTCACAGTCCGTACACTCAGGACGGATCTCCAGGGAGGGGGCGTGTCCAGCAGGAATGCAGAAATAAGTTAGAGCCAGACAGAGCTGTAAGGGCATAGTCAGCCTTATGTATTTAAAAAACTGTTCATTTTAGGTTATTAATGTGTATTGCAAAAAGTCTTATCATGACCTAAGCTAACTAAAACTGAATGGTCAAAATATTTTATAGTTGCGCTTTAAGTATGATCCATCTATGACTATTCCTTGAAGTTCTTTTACACAATTTGCATATAATCATATACTGCACATATCTAAACTAGTGGAATTGAACTTGTGCAATAACTGGCTGTAAGTAACAGTATTAAAGGCTTCTGAAATAGCACATTATATTACATGTATTTGCAGCTCCCTGTTTAGTTCCTGATTGCTACTTCATAAAGAGCAAGTCAATTTCTTGGACATAACAGGGCCCTTTCATAGAGCCATGCTGGCTTCTGGTGACTATTTCATTTTTTAAAACATACTGTTCAATAGGACCTCTTATTAAACGGTCAATGGCCAATATAGCGAACCTGTATTCATGAAAAGAATTTCAGACTAAGACACCTAAACCCAGCACCACAACCAAAACCTTATGTTTAAAGTGTACCTGTCGTTATAACTTTCCTTTTTTTATTACTCAATACTTTTATTGAAAAAGAATTGTATGGATACAGTAGTAAAAAGATGGTGGGGGTCATCAGCAGGTATAAAGTATCAGCAAAAACAAGAATACTGACATTAAACATCATTCTGGTAGCAACACTCCTCTCGTCCTAGGCTGCCAACATTGAGACCCAGTAAAAAAGAAAGTAACTTTGAACAAGTGGAAACAATTTAAAAATTTAAAGAAAGCGATATAGAGAACAAAAAAGAGAGAGAATAGAAAAGAGAAAAGCCAGCACAGTCCCAGTGACCAGAAGAAAGAAAGACATAGAAAAAAATAATGCACAAATCCTCAGGAGATACTGCCGCATTCTGTGCTTCCCTCAGGCAGAATAAGAGCGATACAGTGGAGTGTCCACAAACGCGGTCCATACTGACCACATGACAGCACTAGCAGCAGAATTTTTATCATGTTTAGTCCTACGCGAAGAAACTGAATTTCCGCAAACCATTTAGAAATTGTAGGTGGAGTCTTTGACTTCCACTTTCTTGGTATCCTGGCCGCGAGTAAGAGAAAGCGTGTTATGCTCTTTTTACCTTGTTGTAGGTAATAGAAGTATAGAAAGGCTGTTAGCCAGTTTTACCCCAGTGATCTGTTTAATCAGCTCAATCACTGATGCCCAATACCTTTGGAGTTTCGAGCAATCCCACCATATATGAGCCATAGTTCCTCTGCCTTGCCCACACCTCCAACACACATCAGAGACTGAAGGATAGAAAGAATGTAGCAAAGTCGGAACCCTATACCACCTGGATAATATTTTGTAATTAGTTTCCTGTGCTTTACTGGCTACTGGCCATTTGTGACAGAGAATAAAGGCTTTCAACAGGGGCGAATGTCCAATTCAATTCCTTTTCCCAACCAGCTTGGTAAGGCAATCTCTGCTCAGGCAATGGTCTAATTAAAAGATTGTATACTAGACACTGTGTGCCTGGGGGCTTCTGTTGCCACACACCACTCCTCAAAAGAAGATAGCTTCCTATGTAAATTGAGCTTTTGTGCCGAGGTGTGGTAATAGTGTTAAAGTTGTAGATATTGCCAATTATATTTCTGCATGCGACTCTGTTCTGGAACTAAAGATTCATAGGGGAGCAATAAAGTGGCGGAGGTCGCATGTTGAAACAAGAACCTTTGATCTCTCATAGAGATCACTGCAGTATACTTACAATACACTGATCAATGAGATCAGTGTTAGATTGCTTAGGTCTGGTCAGGTAGGAAGAAGGGATCGTCCCTCCGCGATCGCATCGCGGGGGGGCGATCTCCCCCACTAGACACCAGGGATTGGTTGTAACGTTAGTTAGATACAGCTGTCAGCTTTGACAGCTGCATCTAACTAGCTAATTAGCCGGCCACGGCGGCTAATGCGTGCGGTCCCTGGCTGTACAAAAAAGCCGGGTGCCGCGCGCTGCAGAGAGGGACGGTGCCGGGAGCCCTCTCTGCATCTCCTTAACGGCGGCATAACGGGTATACCCGTTATGCGTCGTTAAGGGGTTAAGAGTGTGCAAAACCAAAAATGTATGAAAGCTTGAGTCATTCATGTCTATGTATACTGCGCACACTGGGGACACTCATTATAAGCTGCAAATGCCCTAAATATATACATACAATTTACTAAAGGCCAATGTCAAGTGTTGTCCAGCCCCACATTCCTCCAGTATGAAGCAGTGACATAGTATGTATTGTATGTATACTGCAACCGCAGCAATATGAAACAATTATCAGAACATCTAAGAATGTTAATGGAGAAAATGCATATTACCCCTCCAAAATCCGAACCTTCCGTACTTTAACCTTTGGTTCTTGATATAAAATCAAATACATTTTGCTTTTTTTTGGTATTATAAATATTAAAAACCATTTGAAATGAACAGCCTGGACAGATGCAAACCTCTCCCGCCCGCCCCTACCCAATGAAACGCGTCCGCTTGATTTAATGCTTTTCTATCTTCCACTGTTGAGGCTGACACCTTGAAAACTCAATGCCTACACTTCTCCTCATATCAAACTCCGTATAAATATGTATCACTTAAAGAGACAAGAAATATAAGTGATTGTACTAATAGAAATACATACATTACAGTACAGAACGTATACTTTATTCCAATTAACCATAATAAAACATTCACAGGTGATAAGAATAGCATTATCTTGTTATAATTGTTCCTTTCAATAATATCATTTAGTCAAAAACTGAACAGTCCTTGAAGTTGTTGGAAAAAATTCAACAAGTTTAAAAAACTGAACGATTGCGTGTGCTCACTGTTATTTGTAATACTAGTGTTATACCTACATCTCCTCTTTTCCTTCATCTCTGCCCCCATGCCCCATCTTGGGCGTTCGCCTACTGGAGCGAGGTCTGATAGTGATGGGGCCAGCTGCTACCAATTCAGAGATTTAAGGTTGGTTGGTATTCTATGTTCTGCTGCACTACTGGATTGTAAAATATACCATGGTTTGTTATGATTGGAAACAATTTTGTACCTGTTCCTTTACCCTGTTTTTTCATAAAACCTTCAATAAAATCAGATTCAACATAAAAAACTGAACGACTGACAGGAGACAAATTGTCATAGCTGCATGACTGCGGCAGTGCATGTCCGACATGGCAGGTCTGATCAACGGATAGCACCTAAGCAAGGACAAACAGCAACCGGGTGTATGGGCCGGGTGGTCACTAGACAGAATAAATGGGCTTCACCTATAGCAGCCATCTTTCCTGTGGCTACGAATGGAAACATAGAAGTTCCATCTAGTCTATCAGATACATCTTGGACTTACAGTAGGACCAACATCAGGACAAGCAAGAAGCCATAGGAAAAACATGCAAAGCACATATAAGTACAAGCAGTAGGGCAACTCATCAATATATGGCACGTAACGACTAGAATCGGGGATCCGCTGTACCACCACTAGCGATAATGTAAGCCGTATCAGGGAGTGGAGTCTAAGGGGCCGCTGGACCTCACCTAAACCTGCCACAAGGCAGGATGGACTTGCTACCCCTGGCTTGGCTTGCTAGTGGCGGCGGGCGAGGTGCAGCTGGAGACACCTAGGCAGGCAGGAATGCATCAGGACACAAGGGTAATACCACAGGCATTACCAGATGGTAGGAAGCACAGGTGGCAATAAGCACAGGTGGCAGGGACTACAGGAAGCAGGAAACGCAGGTAGGAAACACAGAGGGCTGGGACCACACACTTAGGGTCCTATTATACAGAGCGATTTTTAACGATTAACGACTGACGTTACTACGATCGTTTATTCCTTCTGATCACAACAAAACAATGAACAATGTGCAATTACACTAAACGATAGAGTAAAAAAAAATGCGGAACTTTGGTGTACGTACGTAGCTTAGTGGAATTACAGCGAACAATGGGCGAACGATTAACAATAATTTTAGATTCAGATCTAAATCAACGATTAACGACATACGATATATTTTTCAATCGTTGCCTGCAATCACACAGAATGATTATTGTTTAAATTCAAATGATGTAACGATTTTTCGCACAATAATTGTCCCATGTAATAGGGCCCTTAGGGAAGCATGCAGAGGCACCAATGCAAGGGACAGGGCATGCTGGGATTTATAGGGAGGTGATTGGTGCACCTGGCCAATTAGGGGCATAGTGCCACATGTAAATCACAGAAAGCTGGCGCGCACACCCTATGAGGCAGGGACGGGCGGGCAGGCTGGCAATGAAGAGACCGAGCAGGAGCGTTGAGCAGTAAGAGACCAAACGGGGGAGACTGGAGCACCAGCGTCCCCGCCGCAACAGGGAGAGCAGGTGAGAGTGTGGGCCACGTCTGTGACATGGCAGAGATGAACATTAACAAATACTGAGTATAACCAGCTTTCCCTGATCTTTCCCTGGATTTATTCCCTGATCTGTAACCTTTTACAAACAAAACTTCACTGTTCCTGCACTGTCCCTATGTTTTCTCTATAATTACATCTTTTAATATCCCACTCATCTATGTGACTTATACTGTATATTGTCCCCGGAGACAGGTCTAACCTGAGTGGGAGACACAGTGATGCCGAGCTGGTTCAGCGAGAGAAGATGCAGCGGTGCCCAGCTAAATGTTCAGTAGCGGAGAATGCCCCTTTAAGGCCCTTTTACATGGGACACCTGATATAAAGGCAAGCAATCTGCCGTCAGAGATGTGCCAATACAGCCTTCAAATAGGCAGAATAGTTGTCTTGGCTGACATAAGAAGACTGTGCGGTCTTCTGCTTACAGACATATGAGATTCCAGATTGTTGTAATTCTGTACACATAAACCAGCATTGGACTATCACACTACTAATTCCATATTGTACCTCAAAGGGATTTCAATTATGACTTATTAATTTATATAGCAAAAAAGTAACAGGGCAAACACAACCAAAGCTTTACACAAGATAAGCAGCTATCCATGGCTAGCTTTATACTTCCCAATGGTCCTTGTTATTAGGCCCAATAGAGAAAAGTTTGTTATTTAGTGGTTGGGTATGCTAGGACTGAACATGGTGTGACTTCAGTGGAAGCTGGTGGTGAAGTTGTCCTAGTTTTAAAATTTACTATATAATAAGGATCCATCAGGCATGTCCTGGTGTAAAACCTGACTGTAAAGTTATCAGGGACCTGGACAGAGTACAGGGACACTGACAGTGCAAGCCCTAGCTCTATGCTCCCAAAGACTTTTCCTGCCAACTTGCTATTCTTTCGCTTGTGCGAATGGTACAAGAACATCAGGCAAAAATCGAGGTCAGAAGAACAGGGAAAGAGGTCATAATTGCAAACAAGACAATCCAATACAAAACGCCAGCTCTAGCTACAAAAGTCCTGGTCCAGGGAGTGATTGGACCAGCCCACACAGAGCAAAGACTGGCAGAGGGGCAGGTGAGTGGTGAAGGCAACTGTCTATCACCAATCATTCTAAACTACAGCCAGCAGAAAAACCCAGACGAGTTTGGTGGAGAACATGTCAATTACCACAAAGCAAAAGAAACATACAATTCAGGCACTGGGCTGGGCTGTACTTAACAGGCACAGACATGGCACAGACGTAATCTCAGATTCATAATAACATGTTGTATATACAGACACATAACTGCATAAAAACTATAATGCATTTGGACAGGCACACATATATATATATATATATATATATATATGCTGTAAACAAGGATGTGCTTGTCTGAAACGCGTTGGTATTTTTAGTGTGTCTGTATGTATGACATGTTTTTATAGAAATAAAGCTGGAATTCACTCTTGGACAGGCTAAAATATTCCCATACTTTGAAGTACACCTACCACCAAGCCAGTGGTCTCTTCATTGCAACCATAACACAAGTGGCTAGAAGGAACAATACACAATACCTCTATTTTATACATATGTAAATGACAACATGATTCTGTAGCAGTGTAAAACTAGAAAAGAAAACTGAATCCAAAATAATATACAACTGACAAAAAAGCACGGAAAAATCACCTTTAATTTTATAATAGTTAACTCTAGTGAGATTTTATTTTTTGCAGGTATAAATCTATTTTACATTACTAACCCCCACGGAAGCTGCACGGTAATAGCTGACTTTAGGAGAGGAAATCTACAAATTCCAGATGGCAGATTTGAAAATTTGCCCAAACTCCAATGAGTTACCGCTGAGAGACGTGAACGTTCAGAATTAGGTATTTTATTTTTTGTTATGCAGTCACAGGAGTTTTGCATTGAAGGTTTTTGTATTTTTTTGTATTTTGTATTTTGTATTTTGTACTTTTTGTATTGTAATGTATTCACGACCCCGATAAACAAGATATAAACAAAATAATAGGCATTAAATATTAGCCTGAAATGCGCTAAATACAAGAAAACCCATTTCTCCTACATGGTTGGTGCCATTTATTTATTTATTACACAGATAGACAGAGAGTCCACCATAATATCGATACCTTGTTTATACTGATCGCAAGAGAGTTGTCAATATCAACAGTAAACCACATTGCATGATGCTTCTAAACATTGCACATGCTCAAAAGCAAAGAACCTGTAGTTCAATTTACCAAGGGAAAAATTTTCCTGTGTAAGAATACAGTATGTCGACTTCTGAAAAGCCTGCCCCATGTTACAATAATTAAAATGGAGTCATCCTTTGTGTTTGTATGATAGGATCATTGCAGATATTATTTTAAAAAAAAAAAAGGTAAAAATTAGTATGGTATGTATTAAAGGACAACTCCAGCAGCTAACTTTTAGACTTACTCTCACTGTACAGTCTGTTGCCTCTTGAAATTCGCCAATCCCGGTACTCTGCCACATGCTGAACACAGTCTTCTGTTCTTCACCACTTCCTGGTTCGGCCATTAAAAACTCACGTCCAATCAGAGGTGAGCAAGCCGTCATCTGGTGTCATCTGGTGAAGCAAGTTAGGCCAGCCTCCCTTTACAGGTGACGTTGTCAAGACAAGATGGCAGCAGTTGAAGGCTCTGTGGTTGACAGTGATCACGTAAGTATACTTTTCAAATGCTTCGAGGAAGGGGGGGGGGGGGGCAAAGAAAATGGGACCAGACCGGTAATTAAAGCACATTACAAGGTTATATAACTTTGTAACATGTTTTAATTGCCTGGGAAAAAAATGGCCTGAGTTGTCCTTTAATATTATGGCAAGTAATATATTGAAGGCTTTTTTACACAACCCCCCCTCCCTTATTAATTGAATAGAAGCCACTGATCAGATGATTGTTGTAGGTCTGGTTTCTCTGACCACAGCTGTTATGGTCACAGGGAGCTGTGCCTGGTGATTTCTTTGCTCCGTATGCCTTCGTAGAGCATATGGAGAGAGGTTTTTATAACCATTAGTAATGGATATTATATGCAATATTATATATCATGTAAATGATCAAGCAACATTGCATTATGCGTTTCCATGTATCCTGGTAGCTATTTACGATGCTACTATTGTTGGTATTTATTTATTTTTTACCATTTATGTTGTGGTTTGCTTTTATATGGACTACGTTATAGTTTTATTGTTTTATATCAAATACTATAAAAGGTTCAGAGCTTTAATATCTCATAAAAACATTTTATACAGACTTCCGCAAACATTTATATAGACTTCTTGGCTTTATCATGTGAACTCCTTGAAACATTGGCTCCGAACTTGAAATTCTAAGATGAACAAATGTTATAGCCACTTCTCCCTCTTATCTGCCATGTTAATAAACTGTCTGTATAAGTAATTTACATAGTGCCCTGGATGGGCAATGGTTATCCACTGATCGCTGTTGAACGCTGATGACCCCAAGAATTATCTGTATTCCTAGCCACCAGATATCTATGAATATCAACTATCATGCTAGTAGCCACTGGGTATGAACGTAACACATGTCAATAAAACCACAACATTGTTCCTCCAGCTCCTCGTAATAGAAAAGTGACAATATTTTCTGATGTTATTCCAGAGAGAGACTCTTGCTTGCTATATGTAGTAACTACACATGGGTGTGTTTTAGAGGTATCCTCTATTAAGTTTATCATGTATATACACCATAAATGCCTGATAGGGGTGAATGCTGGGAAGGCAATAGAGGTCCAGTGACCCCATTCAGTTTTCTAACTCCTGCAATATCCATATAATTTACATTGAGAAGGAGGGTGAGACGGTCGGCACTATTAGTTTGCAGGTGAACCTCTTTGAAGCACAAGGAAAATGACTCTAGATAGACTAGCATACGGGGTGCTACCGTGCACTATGTGAAAACAAGTTCATTCTTATAGTGATACGAAGAAAATAAAGCAGCACGGTGCACTCACCATTTTGCAGTGATGTAGCTTTATTTAGGATTAAAGTTCAATCCATGCGGGTAGTGTGGACGCCAACACCCTCCACTGGGATGACAGCCGTTTCACGCCCTAATTCGGCGCTTCGTCCACGGACGAAGCGCCGAATTAGGGCGTGAAACGGCTGTCATCCCAGTGGAGGGTGTTGGCGTCCACACTACCCGCATGGATTGAACTTTAATCCTAAATAAAGCTACATCACTGCAAAATGGTGAGTGCACCGTGCTGCTTTATTTTCTTCGTATCCATATAATTTAATAGCAAGATGGTCTTACTTGGCTCTTTCCATAATTCCCATAGACATTGATAGAGAGTCAGTGTGCAGTAAGTGTGAATGTTATCTAAGTGTGACTCATATACTGTATTTAAAAAGTTTTTTTCCCCTTAAGTTTGATGCAGTAAAGTTTTATCACCATATATAGAAATGGGAAAGTGAACATTCTTTCTTTATTATCTTAAAAGGAACACTCCAGGCAAAACTGATACATAGGAACAAATTTAGAATTTCAAATGCACCAGAGTTCTGGTGTAATTTGCACTTTTTTCCAGTGTCCGTCAAAAGGGAAGTGGTCCCTGCTAAAGGTTGCATGACTTAATGGGCTTTTCGTGACAAAATAAAAAAAATGCACGGCAGCTGGTATTACTGTAAACCCAGGAAAGTGACATTTACCTTCTGTGCTGCTGCTGCTCCCCACCTCCCTCTGGTCTCCTCTATCTCCCAGTCAGTGCAGCTAGCCTTACACCTCTCCCCACCTCCCTCTGGTCTCCTCTATCTCCCAGTCAGTGCAGCTAGCCTTACACCTCTCCCCACCTCCCTCTGGTCTCCTCTATCTGCCAGTTCAGTGCAGCTAGTCTTCCACCTCTCCCCACCTCCCTCTGGTCTCCTCTATCTGCCAGTTCAGTGCAGCTAGTCTTCCACCTCTCCCCACCTCCCTCTGGTCTCCTCTATCTCCCAGTTCAGTGCAGCTGACCTTCCACTGCTCCCCACCTCCCTCTGGTCTCCTCTATCTCCCAGTTCAATGCAGCTAGCCTTCCACCTCTCTCTGGTCTCCTCTATCTCCCAGTTCAGTGCAGCTAGCCTTACACCTCTCCCCACCTCCCTCTGGTCTCCTCTATCTCCCAGTTCAGTGCAGCTAGTCTTCCACCTCTCCCCACCTCCCTCTGGTCTCCTCTATCTCCCAGTTCAGTGCAGCTAGTCTTCCACCTCTCCCCACCTCCCTCTGGTCTCCTCTATCTCCCAGTTCAGTGCAGCTGACCTTCCACTGCTCCCCACCTCCCTCTGGTCTCCTCTATCACCCAGTTCAGTGCAGCTGACCCTCCGTTGCTCCCCACCTCCCTCTGGTCTACTTTAACTCCCAGTTCAGTGCAGCTGGCCTGTCGCTGCTCTCAGTATCCCTCTGGTTTCCCCTATGCCCCAATTCCTGTCACAACACCATAGGAACCGGCTACTTAGCCAATCAGCAGCTGCATTGATGTCTTGCCTCAATCACTGATTGGCTAAGTGGGTAGCTCGTGTGGGAGAGTCACATTACCTCATCAGCTTAAAGTGTCACTGTCCGTTAAGAAACTTTGTAATTGGGTTTATTAGCCAAAAAATGATTTTTTTTTCATGAAAAAGCAGTTTGAAGCTCTCCACCCTGTCTTTATGGTTTTCCTATGGAAAAGCTCTCTCCTTTGATGTCACCACTGACCTCTCTGACGTCTGAATAGCACTCTGAATAGCTCCCCTCTGTGTAATCCTTTGTTCTCTGCTCTCCGCTGCCGACTAATCTTGCTCCTTCCTCCTCCCCCCTCCCTTCTCCATAGTTTAGACAGGATCCGGCTGATAAAAAAAACAGTTGAGATTTCTTGATTCTGAGCAGTGGATGACAGAAAGGAGAGGAGGGTGCTTGACCAGGATGGGGGAGTGTCACTTATTTATTGAGAATACAGTGCTCCCTATTGCCCAGAATCTTTTACATTTTGCCCAAAAAAGCCCCTTTAAGATATGACACGATTCTGGCACATTTTGAGCCAATTCACAGTCTAAGAATGTCAAAGAACAGGAATCAGCCAAAGGGTCCTAAGATCATGCGGCTATGCTGTTCCACTTTTCCATGGGCTTTAATGGTGACTGACTCATATAATAGTAAGAAATAACTTCCCGATACATCTTTCTCTTGTTTTAGCTGCTGTATTCATGTTTTATATAACCAGAATCAATTATATCTTAGCTGCAAATGAAAAGAGACCAGCAGACAGGGCGTCATGTTGAACATGTAGCTTTGTGCAGACACAAGCAGGCATTCCTGGATATTCTGTCAGGAACAGCATGCAGCATAACAAAACCGTGCATGACGCAGTTTTCTTATTCCGAGCAACTTTAAAGCTCACAACCCCCATGCTGCGAAAAAATGTGACATTTGTCCATTTACTGTGTTTCACACAATAAGCTGTATTTGAAGAGCTACATATTGTTTTCTCTGCACTTCTTTGTACGCCTCCAATCGAGAAGATAATAGGGTAAGAACTTTTGGTGGGATCTTTGCAAAGTACGCAAGTATCTTTATATTCTGTGTATCTAATAGGAACATTATTCCGGCAGGGGGTAAGAACTGATCTGAAGTGACATTAATATCACCGCATGGTAACAAGAGATGGCGGAGGATTTTCCTACAACGATAAGAAAATGATATTTTACTTTGAACAATCTTTAGCAAAACAGCACTTAGCAGGAATTATTTTATTAGACGGTTTATTCTTTAAAGTCATTTGGAAAAGGAGAAGGATGACATCATCTGCTGGTATCAAGATAATGCTAAATCTCCTTAGTTTTTCATTGCAGGTTTCCACACAAACCCTATTAGGGAATTTTTAAATACGAAACATTCATCATTGTGCTCTGCCGGACTCCAACTTGGAACCAATGGACCATCCATAGATTTTAAAAGGGTTATCCAAGATTGATAAAATATGGCCGCTTTGTTCCAGAAATACAGTAACCCGACATTTTTCTCCAGTTTGGGTTTTGTTTTGCAGTTAAGCCCCATTTACTTTAATAAAACCCCACCCAAACTGGAGACAAGAATGGTGTTTCTGGAAACGCAGCCATTTTTTTTTTATAATCCTGGACAATTCCTTTAAATAGATGCAAACCCAACAGATATTAATTGTCCTTGTGGCGATCCAACAAAAAGTGGTCAGACTTTAGGGTGTACAGAAAATCTCTTCTTCAGAAGGGCTGAGGGTACATGTAGGCTGAATACACACAATAAGGCTACGTATCGGCTATGGGTTCCTGCTATGGGTTCAGCCGTCTCTTATTAATGGTGGCAAACAATGATCATGATCATTATTTGCAACAGACAGACACATCATTGGATGTGCTATGGGCGATTCATTAGATTTTATATGTAGAGGTCTATGGTGAGGACCAACCTACCGGCACCTGAACACTACTGCTGGAAGTTTGTGCTGCTCAAAAATAAAAAAAGACTATCTATCTATCTATATATATATATATTTTTTTAACAGTGAAACCTTGGATAACTAGTAACTTGGTTTGACAGCATTTTACAAGATAAGCCAACAATTTAAAAAAAAAAATTGTAACTTGGTAAACAAATAAGATTTCAGTGTCCCCATCCTGATACTGTATTGGGTAGAAAGCCTTCTCATTTTAACCCACTGCTCCCTGATCAACTCTAACAGTGATCGGACACCTTCTGCCTCTTCTTCAGTTTCCATCTGTGTCACCGCTGCTTTCCTCTGACCCCTTCACTGATAGCTGCTCCAGTCAGCCAGCACTATTATCAGCAGATACCAGCACCAGCAGGTTTGCAGCCACCTGGGAAGTTGTGTGTGGAGGGAGAGTTAACTGATTAACCCCTTCCTTACTGTTGTGTTCTTTATTGATACAGAATATAATACCTATTTTATTTTTAGGTTGTGGAACGAATCATCTCAGTTTCAATTATTTATTATGGGAAAATTTGCTTTGTTATATAAGTAGTTTGGATTACAAGCACATTCCCGGAAAGACTTATACTCGTAATCCAAGGTTTCACCGTATATATAGTTTTTCTAATCCTGTGAAATTATGTGTTTCTATAGGCTTTCCTTTTCGTCAAATTTAATTTCAGCCTTTGTAATTTAGCTAAATACACCTATAATATGCAATGAAACAAACAATAATTATTCTTTACAAATTAAATGAACCAAACTGTGAAGTATTTATCAACTGCGCTGATAATGAAAAAAAAAAAAGGAAATGCAACATTTAGTTGTCAGAAATGTGTTCTCGTATTTGACACATGTAATATGGAGACAATGTGAGATATTTAGAATGACGGTAGAAGCCTCAGCCTGTAAATTAGGGTTTATATCAGTGAAAAATAATTGCTTGTGTATACTGCTGGATTACCGATCTAAGCTGTATAGATTCGTAAAGCACCTATAGGTATCAAGGTTTGATACTGTAGCTCTATTTGTTTTAACAAAATGGCGAAAGGGTTTTATGTGATGTATTGATATATCTCTGGCCCAATTAATAACTACAATGAAAAACCACAGATGCCATTGGTAAGCATTGCAGGAAATCATTTCTCTTATGTATCCTTATTGGACACACAAGGTCCTTACGGTAGGTCATCAATTTCTGACTGGCATGGTGCTGACACCTGGCACCGGTGCCCACTGATTTGCAGATCGGCAGAGCCATGGCCCTGACATAAAAACTATAACCTGGCCTGGAAGAAGATAGCTCCATTCATTGTGTAGTGGCCAAACAAGGTTACTGTACCCGGCTCCCATTAAAGTGAATAAGAGCTGTGCGACAATACCCGGCACCACCAATGAATGGAGCCACCTGCTGCCAACTAGGTTCATTGTGTAAATGAACAGCTGGTCATGGGGGTGCTGAGTGTCAGCAGCCGATCATTAAGACATTGGTGACCTATCTTGCAAATAGACAAAAGGGGGACATTCATGAAGTCCGGCGCATTGCCTCTACATAAATCCCGTGCGCACAGAGCCCGTGTATGTGAATATTTTGAAACCTACATCAGCTCAAAGCTGGCGTAGGTTTCAGTATAATTTTTCCACAGGAAAAATGATAAATGCGGCGCACACAGAGGCCACGCCTCCTCTGCACCCCGTAATGCCCCCTCTACACCCCACTGGCAAAGGTGGCGCGGATGGGGCAGATGCGGAAAAGATATTCGCAAATAGATTATTTGCGAATATTTTTAGGCCGATCGGGCCCATCTGCGCCTAAAAAAGGCATTTTTCCCTTTTAATAAATGTCCCCAATGAGTGTAAATTACCAAGAAAATTCCTTTAAATGAGCACCATTTAATACTACACTTTTGCATCGGAAAAGCTAGAAAAAGCTGTTACGCTAGATGTGGAAAGTTATTAAGCTAGATATGGCTTCCTTTAGTGATATCAGCTAAGACACCCCCTTTTACAGATGTGGTTGCGGCTGTCAAAATCGTCCTTGAATGTTAAGCATATGTCTTCTTTTCCCTCTCTTTTGCAGGCTTTTATTAAAGTTGAAGGACGGCTACACACATGCAACTTTGATCCTGCGGCAATGTCGTTTTCTTCCCTACCTGATAAAGATCTTATTCATTTAGGTAGGATCATTACTAGGCAATGTTGTCATGTACAAATTGGGTTCTATTGCCTGTGATATCCCAGGAAGTGTGGACAGCTATAAATAGTCTCCTCATTGCAGCCAGTAAATGTATACATCTCCCCTGTCATTTGCTTTCATGTGTTCCATGCTAATTTCTTTTTTTCTTGTGTTGTAATCTCTTGTGTTTAACTTCACAAGCAACTAAATCCCAAAATGTATCTTTTATGTTGTTCAAATATATTCAGAAATGATGAATAATCCAACCTTTGTTTCTCAGACAAGAATTAATCTGCCTTGTTCTGTAATATGAATGAATTTTTACAAGAATAACAGTAATCGATGTGAAATGACTGTCCGATAATAGAGGCTTTGGCCTGTCCAGAAAAAAAAAAATGTGGTGTCTAAGGTTATGGTTACATTTGTGATAGGAAAAATAGCAATGCAGTGACAGACATCTTGGAAGAACTTAAGGAACCTTACCATAAGTCAGTGGGATCTGTTGGCATTGGTGGTATCCATAGGACAGAGCCAGCACTGCATTGTAGTTTCCACTATAAATGTATGCATGTAGTTTTAACAGGACTGCATATATTGACAAGTAGACATATTGCAGGGTGGTGCAGAGTCAAAGAGGCGGAGTCTTGAGCATCCATGCCCTAAGCCGGCAGTGCCTCTCCCTTCAAGAGTTGAATAAACCTCCGAAAATCCTAGGTTCGATCGAACTCAAACATTTCCGAACATGCTCCTCCTTCCGCACGAACCGTGAAGACATCAGCAATCTAATGCGGAAGGTTCGGGGATGTTTGAGTTTGATTGAACCTAGGATTTTCTGAGGTTCGATCAACTCTACTCCCTTCTTGCTGCCCACCCATCTTTTTTGCTTTGCCCTGGGGGCGGGTAGGAAACAGAGAGAGCTGCTGCAGGCTTAAGACATGGATGCTACAGGCCCTGTCTCTCTGGTCCCATGCAATCTGAATAAAAGATCTTTTTTTACTGGAATACCAGCGTCGGGGGCAACAAAGACCTCAGCACCAGCCTTGGATTTGTTAAAGCTATATAATGGTACAGATGGCTTTGACACCGAAACCATATTTGTTTTCCTCCTGGAGTTTAAGAGCCATAACTTTTAATTTTTTAATCTACCGGTCTACCTAAAGCAGGCTGTACTAGTAGATCTGCCATGGCAGCCATGGGGGTTTTCAGAGGAATCTGGCTGCAATGGCACCTGACAGAAAACTTGTCAGGTTTATTGTAAGTCACATTACAGGGATCTTCTTCAGTACTGGCACACCCCTGATCTTGTGATCGGCAGTTAGGTGACAAGTTTCCTTAGAAAACCTCTATGGTCAGTTAAAAGTTTCCTTAGAAAACCTCTACGGTCAGTTAAAACTATTTGAGTTTTAATAATATTGTATAGCCTTAGGTACCCTGATTCAAATACTTTTCTTACTTTCTTGCTACCTCCCCTGTTTCCAGATATTTTACTGTTTGGTTGACTGTTCTTCGACTTTTCACTAAGTAGTGAAATGGTTGGGAACTTTTTTTTTTTAAATGCTCTGTTAAAACTAGGTTGTGTAGTTAGGAGTCAGAGGGGTGTGATTACGAAGCCCCTAAAGGAGCCCTTGTCTGCCTCGTATTCACCCACATTTTCCACCTCGCTATTCATCTGCGCCCATCTGTGTACTGAGCCGGGCTGACATTCAGCACGTAGAATGTAACTACACTGCTCAAGACAGGAAGGATCTCGAGCTCACAGTCTTTATAAATAAGTGTAATGAACATCGGCAGCTTTACTGCTGACTGGCGTGCAGATGTTGATGTTATTGACAATCTGTAACTATCCATTAAAGTTTTTTGTATTTGAATTCCTGCCTTCATTCTTTCACATAATTTGCGCTTGATTACCGTACACATCCGCCATTCTCGATCGCGGAACCCGACTCTTATTAAGAGCGTCTTCTTTTTTTCTCTATAGATTCCTATTCAGAGCATTTTCCCTACAAAATATAACTAGCGCTTTTTGACAGATAGCTTAATGTGGGCTGCATCTGTTTGCTATTTGCGCTGCTCTTTAAGCAGCACACTTTCTTTCTCTCGTTTTAATTTTCTCTAAAGCAATGTAAGATTTTTCATTTTTCAAGTGGGAGTTCTACATAATGACACGTTATTTTGATCTGACCAACTGTTCATGTTTTTTCTTTTTTTTTTTTTAAGTTCTAAATAAGAAAAAAGTAGGAAGAAATGGCTGAATATTCAATCACCAATTGTCAGGCCTTGCAGGTGCTTAAACAAAAGTTTTCTGCTAAAAAAAAAAAATGTATCACAAAAACTTATATGTTCCAGAAGGATCTTTTGAATATGCAATAGAAGATGCTTTATTCAAATATATTCAGAAACTATTAATGTTCTAGGAGTGAAATGATAATTTACGGGCTTTACATGCTAAATACCTCCAGAATTATGATTCCATTGTTTGTATAGCTACAGCATACTTTTCATTTGTCATTAGTCCTTTCTTATGGAGCTTACAATCTAATTTCCCCAACCCACACAAATGCCCACTAGGTACAATTTCAATCTCTTTACATAATAATGGAAGAGATTTATCAAACATGGTGTAAAGTGAAACTGTCTCAGTTGCCCCTAGCAACCAATCAGATTCCACTTTTCATTCCTCACAGACTCTCTGGAAAATGAAAGGTGGAATCTGATTGGTTGCTAGGGGCAACTGAGCCAATTCTACTTTACACCATGATTGAAAAATCTCTCCCATAGTTTTTGTCAACTTAAGACAATTTATAAGGAGTATTTCTTCTTCCCTGCGCCGTAATGCACTGCATCAGACTGGTGGGTTTTTTTTTTAGGCTTTCATACCTAAGTGACTTTAAAAGAAACTCCCATCTGCTTCCTCTCACTATAAGTGCGGCACAAGATACTGTACATTGTGTGCACACTCTTATGGCACATGTTACAATAGGTTTACTTCATGCACTGGTGAGCAGACATGTTTTATGACAGATTTTCCGGTTGTTTCACATGAAGAATGTTCCAGTAAGTGTACAGTATGGATTCCATCTGACAGATCAACAAATGTGAGAATCGTTTTTTGTACTCAATACTGTTGTCACCAATTATATTATGTGAGAGGGTGCGTTCACGGTAGGCATAATTAAAGGGTAACTCCAGAGAAAAAATATAGTTTTCAAACCAACTGGTTTTAGAAAGTTATACAGATTTGTAGATTACTTAAATTTAAAATCTCAAATCGTCCAGTACTATCAGCTGCAGGAAGTGGTGTATTCTCTCCAGCCTGACATGGTGCTCTCTGCTGCCACCTATGTCCGTGACACGAACTGTCCATATCAGGAGAGAATTTCTATAGGGGTTTACTACTGCTTTGGCAAGTTCTTTTCATGGACAGAGGTGGCAGCAGAGAGCACTGTGTCAGAATAGAAAGAATACATTACTTCTTGCAGGACATACAGCAGCTGATAAAGACTTTTTAAAATAGAAAAAAATTACAAATCTGTTTAATTTTCAGACACCAGTTGATTTAAAAACTATTTTTTCTCTCCAGTAACCCTTTAATACGGTTGGATATATGTTCATAACAAATACCGCAAACACAACAAGGCCAGTGAAAAAAGACAAATAACCCACATTTATCAAAGGGCCTAATAAGATAAAAGCAGAGCTGTGATTGTCTGTCTCCTATGCTTTTTATCCCTTTTTAATTTATCATTCAATCTGAAAAACTGCTAAGCTCCATCTCTAGAGCAGTGCTTCTCAATTCCAGTTCTCACCAACAGGTCATGTCTTGAGGATTTCCTTAGTATTTCACAGGTGATATAATTATACTCAGTGCATTAGGTATTATCACAGGTGTTCTTTGTATGGGATATCTTCAAAACATGATCTGTTGGTGAGGCCTGAGGACTGGAATTGAGAAGCACTGGTCTAGAGAGATCACTGAGGTATCAGGTTACAGCTGGTCACCGAAGTCCATGAAAAAGGGAACAGCAGAGTATCTGGAGACAGAGGTGAAGCTTCTGAAAGCTCTAGTAAGGCTTTTATCTGATCCCACTTCTTCACTCAACGCTTATACTGATAAATACTGCTCTATAATGTCCTCCATGCTACTACTGCTTCTAAGTTTGTGCTATATCTCCAGGATTTCCTGGTGTGTGTGTGTGTGTGTGTGTGTGTGTGTACAGTATGTGTAGGGTATGTGAGACATCATAGCAGTCAGTCTCCACTCAATAGATAAGGGACAGCTCAATATTGCAGTCTGTAGAGGTGACAACTATTGAAAAGTACAATTTATAAAAAAGGTATACACGTAGGATGGTTATATTCCTCATGTATACACTGAAAGTACAGGAATACATTAAGCATGTCCCTATTTAACCATTTTTGTCAAGTTCACATAATTGCAGTTTGTGAAGGGTTACTCCTTCATATTAATACTGAATGGGGAGACCGAGGAACTGGAGTAAATTATGTAACATAAAAATCTGTCTTTTGAAGTCAGGTGAGACATCTGATAATTATAGCTTAGAGTAGCTCCCATACTGAGATTAGAAGTGGAAAGCATCCGCCTGGCCCTGCGCGGTGCTGCCTTGGATCAAAAAGACTGTGTGCTCCCTGCGGAGAGGGTTAAGGACTTGCTATTTAAGTAAGAGAACATCTTTAATCGGTTACTTTACAAAATTTAATGCAGATTTACATATACAATATGTCATAATTTGTCCTGCTGCCATTCAGAGGTAAGAATTCACAAAACAAACCACAATGTTATATGTCAAATGACATGGTTCTCAATGTTCAATTGGATATTAAAGGGATATTCTGGAGTAAAATGTTTGTCTAATCACCTGGTGTAAATTACTTTTATTTAAGTCTTTCAGTACTTTTCAGCTGTTGGGGATGGGGGGGCAGCAGAGAGCACCATGTCAGACTAGAGAGAATACACCGCTTCCTGAAAGACATACAGCAGCTGATAAGTACTGGAAGACTTCAGGCTGCTGAATAGAAGAAATTTACAAATCTGTATAGCTTTCTGACACTAGTTGATTTAAAAAAAAAAGTTATGTCCTCTGGAGAACCCCTTTAATGCATGAAGAGAAAAAATATAAGTCAGGTTTTAAGTTTCAGTTCCAGAACATTGGTGATTCTGCTTAAGGGAACCTGTGGAGACTGTGGCAGAACCCTCCTTGCCCCTTAATAAAGCTTTTGATACTTACACATTCCCGATGATGCTCCGGATGCCTTTCGAGTTGCCGAGAAATCCCTGTTCAGTGGTTTGCTATGGACATCGATCTCATCTGTACTCACTACCATAATGAGCGCAAAGACAAGCGGCATCACTGAGTTGTTTGAAGGCAGCCCTTCCATCTCTACCAGTTACAAAACATCAAGGCTTGTCGTGTGTGGAGGGCAGCAGACTTAACAAAAAATCAGCAACAGGAATACACCTCCTCAATATAGCACTGTCTAGTGGAGCTCCTTGGGAGTTGATAAAGATAGCAGGCCTGGGTCTCAGTCTCCATAGAAACAGGTCATACGGCAAACATGCGAAATTCAGATGGAGCCAACGTCTGATCACCACTGCCATGACAGTGCCAATACCGCCGTATGTGGCACAGAGAGCAGCAAGGTAGCAAAGCCTACCGCAAACTATTAGAATTTTCCCAGACAGAACATCCAGGTTACTCAGAATCCACCTTTACATACACTACTTTGGTATATTCAGGTGAAGACGTCTTCCACACTTCTAATCAACAGTAGATTTCTCATTGGATCCCCAAGTAATATTTGGCCATAATTCTCATTCTTAAGTGGAAACAACTTCTCTTGTGTGTACTATGTCCATTACTCATGCATTATCCTATGACTGTATTGTGAGAATTGATGTCATGTCACTTCACTATTCCCGTTACATATGGCAGATTAAGGTCGAGTGTGGGCCTATTTACTGTATGTGTGATTCATGTCATACATCATTGATGGCTAACCTGAGTCACATGAAATATAGAAACGAATGACTATACACTAAATACATGAAGCAGAATTATATAATGGTTGTACAGTGGGAAGTTATTTTCTTTTGTTCACCAATGTATACACCAACACAGATTACAGTAACTGCCTTCAGTATAAGATTTATTATCAGCTTTCCCATAAACGCTGCATTAAGTATCAGATCATTTTTACTAAACCCCTTTAGACATCATCTCTTCTGTCAATTCAAGTAACTTGTGTCTGCTTTTCTCCCCCAGAACAAAAGGGTTGGTCAGAATACAGATATCATGACAGATTTTTGCACTACATAAAAAAATATTTTAAAATGGTTATGACACAAAATTTCTTTTCAGTTTTACCATACATTTTATGATAAAACAAAAGTACAATTAGTCCCAAAAAATAAAAAGCCCCCATGTGGCTCTATGGAAATATAAAAGTGTTATGGCTTGAAGGAGTTAAAAGCACTATGTGCCTCTGTGTAAGATATGCTATAAGGATCTATCAGTAGGATAGCTAGCCCTAATCTGCTGAAAGATTTCCTTAAAATATTCCATAAAGAATGAATTTGTGACCTTTTAGTGGTATTTTTTGGGGGGCTCTGTGGCACCTTTTTTTAGTGAACAGGTATGTGTTTTCCTCATAGGCTTATATAGGACTAGAAAAACACCAGAAAAATTGCCATATAACAAATTCCAACAACAATGCTTAAAAAGCAATGCTATAAAATGCCGTCTGCAGACTGCAGTCAAGTTGTACGGTCATGGTTTTCTGTACATGTGTTTGGTTTCCATTTATTTGAACCACTCACCTCCCTGATGGAGTCTGACCTGGCCCCAGTACCTTATAGCTGCCGGGCACCGCTCTCCGACACTTTGCCCTAGCAGTCTCAGTCAGAACAGTAATTAAAAACAAATCCATCTTTAATTCTCGCTCCCGTTATCCAGTCGCGCTGCTTCCACCCTTTTCCCACCCACTCACCAGTGATTGGCCTTCATTGGCTCAAGGCCATGTCTGGCCAAAAAGCACACTTGCTGTAAATGCACACTGCACTTGAATAAGCAAATCTACTTGGTGAGGGCCAGGTTTCTCTTTCTACACATTACTGGACGCAGCCACCTTGTACACCACTGACCTCAGGAGTGTCGTCCTTCCATCTCCACTCACCAGTGATTGGCAGCCTGACTGCTGGGCATTTAATGGAAAGGACAGTACTCAGGCTGGCAATTGAGCATGAGTGAGTGGGAAGAGGGTGGAGGCATGCTGCTGTTACTAGTTACTGGCACCAGGAGCGAGCAGTAAAGATAGTTTTTTTTTTAAATTGCTTTGCCACCAGAGACTGCCGGGCACAGTTTTGAAAAACTGGTCCCTTGAATGTGACATCACTGATGACTATTAATAGGCGAACTTACCGAAGTTTCAGGTTCGTCAAAACGTGAAAGCTTGACACTTGACTCCTGGGGCCTGAAGATGGATGCCTGGACTAGGGAGTCCTGGAAAGCATAAATGCAGCCATAGGCTATGTTCACATAACGTATATTTTCGAAAAACAGCCGTGTTTATGAGAATATATGCTGCATTGTTGTCTATGTGATCCTGGCCGGAGCGTATACACATAGTTTACACTCCGGCCGGGATCCCTAGTGGTGCCGCAAACAACTGACATGTCAGTTTTCTGCGCCCGCGATACATTGAATAGCGGCTGTAGAAAACCATGTCAGTGCACACTGTGGAGCGAGCAGCTCCAGCCATACACTCCATAGTGTGCTGTGGAGAGTACTGATGCGGGCGCGCACAGATGCGTCTGCATCAGAACTCTGCTGCTTTAAAGATCAGCCGGCCAGTACTGCAGTTAGGCCGGGATGATCTTTTTCAAAGACTGGCCATTCCGTGACCCAGCCGAGTCACGGAACGGCCGGTCTCTTACCACGTGTGAATATGGCCATAGGCTGTATAAGTGTTTTCCTGCCATCCTTAGGGCTGCATCTTCTTTAGGCCTCGGAAGTCACATACCGGGTGTTCACGTTTGGATGAACTTAAGCGTTCGGTAAGTTCGCTCATCACTATTTAAGACATAGTATATAATGTGTGAACAGAATATGCGATTAGTAAAAAGCAAATCATGACAGCATTAAAAATAACAGACCTCCAGGATCATGTGACCTCCAGGTCAACACTGCCCAAATAGCAGCCATTATTTTTTTAAACAACACACATTTTTTGCACAATGACGGACGTTATTATAAAAGACAGCCGTAATTTTTACATAGTGTGAACCTAGCCTGACACTGCTCAAAGCACATTTTCAGTAAGTATGTTTCCCAGAAAGTTTATTCTTTTGTAGTGTTTAGTACAACACTGTACAAATGGTTGTCCTCACAATAACTCTGTAAATAGATTTTACAATTTTATGTGAAAGGCTGAGAGTATTTACAATGCTACAATTGAGTGTTTTCTCGAGAGTCTGACGCCAGATTGATGCGTTCTTACACTGACGCATCGTAGACAACCTTGTGGTGAAGTGTTCTTGACGTCATAATGTATTGTATCTAAATGCCACTAGCTGGAAAAAAAAATAGTTCAAATCCCATTATAACTAGAAACGCGATTTCCAGAACTATGGCTTAGTACAGATCGGAGGAAAAGTCCTAACAGGGACACTTTACAATATATTTTGATTTAGAAGGGAAAAGTAATAACAGTAGTAAAGAATTCCTCAAGAGACTATGGCCGCCAGCAGTACACTAAGAGACCTGAAGATCCACTACCTGGAACAGTATAAAATCAAATACTTAGCCCGTCGGCTTAGGAGAACATGTAGTATTCGGGGAATAGTTACTGTATGTCCGATTCATGAGCAGTCTGCTCTAGATAAGGGCGGCAGAGCACTCTTAAAATGGATGTTTTAATGAAGCCAATTCTAATTCTGGAGAGAATTAGTTTAATCAATTTTAACTTTGAAAGAGTGTCAAATCCGGGCAGTTCTATGTGACCCCGGCACTGAATGCTCCCCTAAGGCATAGCAAATTGATGGTACTGCTATAGCGGCAGGAAGCATGAGTCAGAATCCATCTGTCAGTGTGTCAGTATTTATCATACAGCAACTCTTTAAAGACAGGTTCCAAAAGTTAATGGCTGTCTCCTAAATCATAAAAATATCCATGTTTGTACAATATAAAGAGGTACTCCAACATTAAAAAAAAATCTGCAGAAGCATGTGGCATTGCTCACCTGTCTGACCTAGTTTGTAAACTCCATTTGTTTTGGGGGTCTTAGTCCTGTATTTTGTGGCTGTACTTTCTGGTTCCAGAATGTAGATTGCTTTCCCACAGCTGTTCATCACAGTCCTCCACCCTGCTTCCTCCCTTCCCAAAGCTGTTGCAGAACATCTAGGCTGTGTTCACACATCGCAGTTTCATTAAGTTACTGAAATATTTAATTGCAGTACTTTATAATTTCTTTGTGGTCCCACCCACACACCACACTGTATTGTCTACCTGTAACACCACACAGCACACTGTATTGTCTACCTGTAACACCACACAGCACACTGTATTCTCTACCTGTAACACCACACAACACACTGTATTCTCTACCTGTAACACCACACAGCACACTGTATTCTCTACCTGTAACACCACACAACACACTGTATTCTCTACCTGTAACACCACACAGCACGCTGTATTCTCTACCTGTAACACCACACAGCATGCTGTATTCTCTACCTGTAACATCACACAGCACGCTGTATTCTTTACCTGTAACACCACACAGCACACTGTATTCTCTACCTGCAACACCACACAGCACCCTGTATTCTCTACCTGTAACACCACACAGCACACTGTATTCTCTACCTGTAACATCACACAGCACGCAGTATTCTTTACCTGTAACACCACACAGCACGCTGTATTCTCTACCTGTAACACCACACAGCACGCTGTATTCTCTACCTGTAACACCACACAGCACCCTGTATTCTCTACCTGTAACACCACACAGCACCCTGTATTCTCTACCTGTAACACCACACAGCACACTGTATTCTCTACCTGTAACACAACACAGCACGCTGTTTTCTCTACCTGTAACACCACACAGCACGCTGTATTCTCTACCTGTAATACCACACAGCACGCTGTATTCTCTACCTATAACACCACACAGCACGCTGTATTCTCTACCTGTAACACCACACAGCACACTGTATTCTCTACCTGTAACACCGCACAGCACACTGTATTCTCTACCTGTAACAGCACACAGCACACTGTATTCTCTACCTGTAACACCACACAGCACACTGTATTCTCTACCTGTAACACCACACAGCTCACTGTATTCTCTACCTGTAACACCACACAGCACGCTGTATTCTCTACCCGTAACACCACATAGCACGCTGTATTCTCTACCCGTAACACCACACAGCAGGCTGTATTCTCTACCTGTAACACCACACGGCACGCTGTATTCTCTACCTGTAACACCACACGGTACACTGTATTCTCTACCTAGCATCTTTTTCCTTTGAAGTTGAACCAAAATAAGGACTTAGGCTATGTTCACACAGTAATTTCCTCAGTCTTTTTTTCAACCAAAACCAGGAATAGGTTGTAAAAGATTGACGAAGACACTATGGGGAAGATTTATCAAACTGGTGTAAAGTAGAATTGTCTTAGTTGCCCCTAGCAACCAATCAGATTCCACTTTTCATTCCTCACAGACTCTTTGGAAAATGAAAGGTAAAATCTGATTGGTTGCTAGGGGCAACTAAAACAATTCTACTTTACACCAGAAGGTCAATCACTCTGCGACATCAGAGGATGATGTGTTGTCACATTAGAGAGGGAGAAGCTGGGACAATACAAATTTTGTAGTCCTTCTATTTTCCATTTCCTGTCAGTGTTGAAGCACGGAAAAGCAACTGAAGCAAGTATTATTGGTAATAACCTTATATTAAAAAGTTATATATATCGGAGTTTCAGTTACTGTAAATACAATTTTCTGATTCTGGAGTACCCCTTTAAAGGATATTTCCCTGAAAGCCAAGCCATGTCCATATGCCTGATTAGGGTATATAGATGTCACAGATGGGGGTACAAAGGAATGGTATGGTCAGCCAGTGCCTCTTCATCTTCTTCATGAGATAACACCTCTTAGGGAGAAGTCCCACAAGATTTAAAAAAAAGGCAGGCAGGTGGGGAGGGGTTTGTGGGAAAATAATAAACAACCTAAACTCACCCATTCCTGTGCCTCAGTTGCCCCACTCCCAGGTGCAGCTGACTTCCACTGGAAACTAGGTACATCATGTACCTGCCTCTTCCATCTGCAACGGGCAGCTGTGAATGGGACCTGGGAGCAGCGCTAGGCCAGGATAGGTAAGTATAGTTAGTTTATTAGTTTCCTGCATGATCCTGGCTTCCTAACTGTTTTTTTTGGTGGGACTTCAACTTTTAAGACTTTGGACACCTTAACCCCTTTATGACCGCAATATGTATATATACGTTCCTGGACTGAAGAGGCTTTAAATGTGTGCAGTCTATACAAAGAAGTTTTCCGTCACTCCCCCGATCTTCTGCACACGGATTTATTATGTACAAATATACACGGTGAATACAGCACACTATCCAGGACGCGTTTCGGCTCTCTTTGCCTTTCTCAACTAGAGAAAGGCAAAGACAGCCGAAACGCGTCCTGTATAGTGTTCTGTATTCACCGTGTATATTTGTACATAATAAATCCGTGTGCAGAAGATCCGGTGAGTGTCGGAAAACTTCTTTGTATAGACTGTATCCTGTGCGGGCACCCTCAGCCCTGAGTGCCGTCCAACCTTACTCTACTCCTTAAATGTGTGCAAGACTGAGTTGTCTCGCACATTAGTGTGACCGACACCAAGTCATATAGATTTGGGAATAATTTCTATTTAGAAAATTCAAGCCTTCCGGTATTTATCAGCTGCTGTATGTCCTGCAGGAAGTGGTATTCTTTCAAGTGTGACACAGTGCTCTCTGCTGCCACCTCTGTCCATGACTGTCCAATACAGAAGAGATTTTCTATGGAAATTTACTACTGCTCTGGACACAGATGGCAACAGCGAGCATTGTGTCAGACTGCAAAGAATACACCACTTTCTGCAGGGCATATTAAATAGAAGTAATTAACAAAACTGCGTAACTGTTGATTTAAGTTTTTTCTATCCAGAGTACCTCTAAGAATGGCATATAAAAATGTCGATCTTAGTAAATTCCACCTATTGTGTGCCAAGGTTCACTTATGTGTATGGGAAAATATAATACAAATATAGCAGAGCTGAGCTTCTCATTGGGCCAAAGCCTTCAATCTCATAATGTGTTATCTATTGTTTTCTATAGGTCGCTACCTGGGATATCACAGTAACCTAAATATTCCATATAACATTAACTCCTTTTTGCCCATTGCACCATGATAATAAATCCGCCTTTGTGCCTCCCGTTAACCCATTGTAACAATGTAACAAAAGCCGGATTGAAAAATGGTGATGAGAATAACAGAGTCATTAAGTGATTATAATGATATGTGTCAATACGGAGCAGTGCTTTTGTTACTTAGGGATTTATTAACTCCATGACATGAATCCAGAGCCTCGTAATTCTCTAAATCATCCAATGGGAAAAGCCTGTGCTGTAAAGTAGGTCAACAAGGTGTTTAAACATCGAATGTCTTGGGACAATAAGACAGTGATGAATAGATGTGCCTCTATACTTCAATGACTTCAAGGTCAAAACTGTTTTCACCAAGCAACCATGTTAACCTCCGCCATGTTGGAGAGGCGTGCAGAATATTTAATTCCTGAGTGAAGCAGATAAAGACGGTCGCCGGTCTGACAGCCCTCGCAGTCTTTGTCTTTAACCTCTTAATGACCACAGATGCTCGTGAACTGCTGCAGTGTGTGCATTGTGGGCCGCTCCGGGATCAAGGGGATTACAAAGCTGATCTTTTGGCTAGGTAATCTCTGGGATTTCCTCTGTAGGTCTACAGCAGGCAACTTTGTCACTAGGACTTATGCCTGTGTTAATAACATCTGCAAGTAATCCGCTAACACTTTTGGTAAAGGGCAGGGTTAGATCACCGCCTACCTACACGAATCAGTATACATCTTATTGTGCATCCTCTTGTGATAAGGTGTGACAATGGAGGTTGGGTGTTTTGCAGGCCAAATATACATATACATATACAAGTATAATAAACCGCTGGTCTTGCAGGATATATACGCTCACTGCCAAAAGAATAATGCACATAGATAGAAATGTCAGTTTGCTGCAAAACTCTTCATAGTTTAGTCTGGGGTGGGGTCTGATGAGATACTGGGTCTTGCCACAAGAGGGCAGATGTCTATAAGCAATACAATGATACTATATGTACTGCATTCATCCAGTATTCTGCAGTAGATTGCTTTAGGCTGCTGAAGGCAGCCTGAAGAAATCTCACATCTCAGGCAGCCTGGGAGGCCTCATCGAGGCCTCGGACTGCCATGAAAACGGATTGACTCCCACAATCTTGCTGCGGGGAGCTGATCAGAGCCACCTGAATGTAATACAGGCAATTTCGGACAGTGTCAGTGTTGACTGTGGCATTTACATTTTTAAATTCCTGGCAAGGAGGATCATTGTGTACTGGGTATTAGTGACACCAGCCATGTATAGAGCGTGCTCACGTTGTGGGCTCACTTTATACACTGTTAACATGCTCATCCTGTGTCGTTAACAGGTTAAAGGGGTTATCTTGGATTAAGAAAACAGCGCCACACCTGTGACCACAGGCTGTGTCTGGTATTGCAGCTCAGCAATTCCAGACCCAACCTATCTACTGCTATGGTGCTGTTTGTGGAAGAAAGCAGCCATGTTTTTCCTAATACTTTTGACAACTATGTGAGAAGAACACAGTCATATTGGCAGAGCGCACTGCAAAGCATGAAATTCCTGGCACAAATCTGCCTTAAAATTCTGCAACATAATAAGTATCGGATGGATTTACAACTCTGCAGTAGAAAAATCTTTATCTGCATTTACACGAAATAGTCAAGAAATCTGCCCATGTTAACGTCGGCTAACCGTAACTTAACATTGTTCTTGGATAAACTCCAAAATAGTTAATTCCTGCATTAATGTGTGTCATATATTAGCGGAATACTTACTCGCTTTATATTAAAATATATGTATATTTCTGGCCTCATTAGAGTTTAATGAGCCTCCTGTATGTAAGGAGGACGTGTAGTTGCCAACACTTGAAAATAATTCCCAGGGACACATTTCTGCATTGCTGATAAATATATTTGCCTATCATATAAGACATGCCCTGGAAAATCAGAATTTTCTACACTCCCCGTCATGATAGGGCCAACCTTTCATGGTAAAATGCTGTTTTGCATTTTTAATGGTCCTGCTAATGCATATTAACTAAATGCACTAATGCATATTAACTAGAAAAGATATAGCCTCGAGCTTCTGACAGTAAGTGAACCTAGCATATAAAAACATGGGCAGGGGATTCAGAGAGTGTACACCAACGTCTGTAAAGACTAGAGATGAGCGAACCGGGTTCGGGTTAGAGTCGATCCGAACGATCGGCATTTGATTAGCTGGGGCTGCTGAACTTGGATAAAGCTCTAAGGTTGTCTGGAAAACATGGATACAGCCAATGACTATATCCATGTTTTCCACATAGCCTTAGGGCTTAATCCTGCCATACTCCAGCAGCCACCGCTAATCAAATGCCGAAAGTTCGGGTTCGGATCGACTCGAGCATGCTCCAGGTTCGCTCATCTCTAGTAAAGACACATTTACACATGGCAATTTAAAATATGGCAAAGAAAGTGTAATGTATGCGTCAGAGACTACGTTTAGAGCCATGACACACCAACAGAGCCTGAACGACCCCATTAACTTTCACTGCATCCAGTGGGTTTGCGGCTAGTCTCTGCCATTTTCATATTTTTCAACAGAACACAAAAATCCCATGACAGGAAGGCAGGGGGGTGCAAGAACGTTCTAAAGAAATTACACTTTTCTATCCTTGTGCCCCGTAGTGCTGCTCCCGGGTCTCACTGACAGCCACTAGCCTCCTGCAGCTCCTCCAGCTGTCCGTCCTGTACCCAGCTGATTGATTGACTGAGTGCCCACTCAGTCAATCAGTGACTGGAAGGGACACCCATGTTGCAGCTGAGGTTGCCAGGCACGAGACATACCACCCAGATGCCAGCCAAAAATGACAGCTATATGGGTAAGTTTACTTTATTATTTAACCCCCTCCCGGCCTTTTTTAATTTCTTGGGACTACTCTTTTAATTTGAAGCCCAAAAGAAGACTCTGATACAGAGGTGGTCTAGGTGTTAAGACCCCCACCATTTGCTAGAATTAGAAGGTACAAGGACTTCACCCAAAGCTGGGCCCTTTAATCTAACAGCTCCTAACGATCTGAGTACTGCTCATATACCCCTTTAATTTCTGCCTCTCTGTCTCAAAAACACACACACACACACACACACACACACACACAGCATTCTGCATCTATAGTACACAAACACACACAGCCTGCTGCAGCCATAGCACACACACAGTCTGCTGCAGCCATAGCACACGCACGCACACACCCTGCTGCAGCCATAGCACACACAGCCTGCTGCAGCCATAACACAAACACACAGCCTGCTGCAGCCATAGCACGCACGCACACACACACACACACACACACACACACACACACACACACACACACAGCCTGCTGCAGCCATAGCACACTGAAGTATGAGACACAATCTTCTCCCAGAAAGAAAACACCACATTGAGGACAGATCAGATGTTACTGCTACACCCTACACAACACCCTCCACACTCCTCCTTCTCCTCCTCTTCTCTATATTACACAGGATATCTTCATATTACACTGGTGCTCATACACAATCGTCCAGCATCCAGGGAGAGAACAGCACAGATCCCCCCCTTCCCACTTAGAAGGACTCTTCCAGCTCAGAAACAAACTCACAAATAGTGACCACCAACTTTTCCCCTGACCACCCTTATCTAGTAGGGCCAGTACTTTATTACTGATATATGGAGGAAAATTAGCCCCAACTCTGACTCCACAGATCTGGCTGCTACACCCTTATTCAGATGTATGAAGCAAATCTGCAGTGTGTAAATACTCTCTCTATATAACTAGTAAGACATGAGTCACAGAAGTCAAATGTCACCCAGCTCCTCTCCTGGCACATATAACACGACACCAGCACCATGCTCTGCAAGTTCATGTTCTGTGACATCTGCAGGGTAGTCATGATATCCATTTAGCCCTATTTGGTCCCATTGCCGATCTCTTTTGAACAACATTAGCTTGCCAGGAAAGTGACTTGGGCACAGGCATTAATCTAAGAATTGTTCCTAATAGTATTTCCTATATGCACATGTAGGTTTCCAAATGTTCTTGATGAGTTCTGCTCATTGTAAGCTGCTATAGAGAAAGTCTGGGAAGTTTCAGAAACAACCTGGAGATGCAATAAAATGGATTGAACAACAAATCAAAAATGTAGAAAATAAATCTTCCATTTGAGTAAATTCAAGACCCTTAAAACAGGCAAAATGAGACAAATGATGAAAATGAATGAATCACTTTGCTCTCCTCTCTGCACCGGCTGGAATGTTTATGAATGTGATCAAACCCCTGTAACATCTTAGAATATCTCTCAAGGCACAAGAGGTTCTGTTTGCATAACTTGAAATATTTAGTGCTGGCAAATCAAAGTTTGCATGGCATTTCTTTATTTAGGTTTCATCCCCCTCTTTGTTGTAGCTTACAAATCACTTCCATGTACATCTGGAGTGCTGCCAAGTGAAAGGCATGATTAGCCCTTAGTCACACATGGCCTGGATTGATTCTCGAGGAGCTCGCAAAGTGGAGAGCATGAAAAGCTCTTGGTACGGTTTTTAAATGTCAAGATGTTGACCTGCTAAGTGCTAACCTGCAAAGACAATCGTCACGTTACTAAATCAGATTCTTACTGTTAATGAATGTCTGTCAGGGGCAGGATGTAAATAATTTATAGCGTGCGAGAAAGCACATCGCAGGCAACTTACTGGAAGCCATCTACTCCTCCATTCATTCAGAGAAAGAAGGAAAAAACATCGGCACTTATTCCATGGAACTCTCATTCATAAAAACGGTGTGGCTGTATCCCGCTGTGAGTGACTTCAGCTGTGTAAATGAATCATGGTAAAGCACTGCTGAAGCACCTCCTGCTGGTCAGGGCTTATCTAAGGCATACGAACCTACTTAAAGTGAAATGACAGCATTTTTTTCTATATCTGCTACTCCAACCTTTCCCAGTGCACTGAAATAGTATGATATATATTGTTTTTTATTTCTCTTCTTCCATCTCTCTCTTATATATATATATATATATATATATATATATATATATATATAATGCATATGGCAACATCTCATGATGTACCTGTAGATCCTTTTGCCTAATAAAACTATTTAAGCATGGTTACCACTTGCTCTTAGGGTGCGTTCACACGTACAGGATCTGCAGCAGATCTGCAGCAGATTTGATGGTGCAGATTTGATGCTGTGTTCAGTTATTTAGATCAAATGTGCTGCGGAAAATCCGCTGCGATACGGTGTGTGTGAAGCTACCCAAAGGGATTATTATAGAAAATATTTATTTGCCTTTTAAAGGGGTCCAGAACTAGAAAATATTTTGGAAGGGAGTCAGGGTGCAATAAAAACTAAAAAGAACCATACTCACCTGCACTAATCCTCCACCGAAGGTGTTTCAATGACTTATGGTCCACAATTGCTGCTTCCTTTTGTATGTAGTCCCCTCAAGAACTGCAAGCTAAGCCAATCACTGCTTCAGTGGTGATCCACCTTGGGCAGTGCCTGGCTAAGTAGACAGTACCTGCAGGTAAGACTTATCACGGGAAACAGCAATGAGCAGCAAAGCTATAAAAGCAGTGGTGGGGGATCAGGGCAGGCGAGTGTGCTTCCTTTTTTAGTATTATAGCACCCTGACTCACTTCTAAAAACCTTCTGTGGCTGGTATATCCCTGGGAGTTTCTCCAACTTATGACCAATACACAGGCTAGGCGATAAATGTCTGACTGGCAGAGGTACAACCACATGGGAACAGAGGTCCTGTGTCAGGGGCGTAGCTAGGATTCATGGGGCCCCATAGCAAAAAACTGTACGGGGCCCCATGAATCCTGTACGCGCCCCCCCTGCCAAACACAGACAATGACGCACATATACACACACAGAGGCACCATTAACATATATACAGATACGCCACTAACATACACACATTCCCACTACAATGTGATTACACTAGTGCAGATGTATACACTATGAGTAGACTGTACACAGGGAAATCATCTCAGTGTAATAAGAAATACTCAGCCAGAAATAAAAGAAAATGCAGCAGATATTAATGGTGGTTCTTTTAATAGAGGCCAACATTAATAGAAGCTGCTGCAGAACATCTCTGGGAGCAAACCTGTCAATCACTTGAGACACAACTGACATACACAAACACACACATATACACCAGTGCTACAGTCATTGCTGACATACACACACATATAGCCACAGATACATACACATACTGACATATACATATACCCACAGATACATATATACACTCACTGACACACATACACAGCACTTACAGCTCCCAGGCTTACCCCTCCTCCTCCTGTAGTCCGGGCTGATCTTCACATAGAAGTATTCAGGACCTTTGGGTCATCCCTCTCCTGTGCCGTGCAGGACCTGGCAGTTCCTGCTCCTCTGTTCAGCCCGCTCACCCGGCATTACAGTGAGGGGGCTGAACAGTGCAGTGGCGGGTCCCTCTTCCTCTCTGGACCCCTGGGGGTACAGTGGTCAGATGTCAGTGTCAGTACCTACCATGAAGGCAGGGCAGGCTTCCTCGGGCCCCCTTCCTGCAGGGGCCCCATAGCAGTCGCCTTCCCTGCCTTCATGGTAGCTACGCCACTGTCCTGTGTCCCCATGGATGAGGAGAGTGGTGGTCGAGCATACACACTGATGATTCATTCAATGTTTATGGGTATCTTTAGAGTAGACTGTCTTAAACGCAACAGATATCACTATCTATGAGATAGATGGAGATATCCAAGCACGCCAATCGTTTAATCTTCGGCAACACCAGAGCAAGTTAATGGAATCAGCACACAAACCCGACCACAGAAAGTGTTGGTCCCAGATGTACGCCTACTGACCAGACACTTATTACCTACTGTATTCAATAAATGGGAATTAAGTGTCTTAAAATCTTTGATTTACGGTCTTCGATAACTTTGGAAAAAATGCTGAAATCCTGTAAGATTGCGTATGTTTTTTTTTTTTTTACAAATTTAACTAGATTATTTTTTCCTACATGCATATGGAAGTAGCCATCTTGCCTGAGCTGTCACAGCAGCTAGACCATAGGAAACTGATGTCTGGATATGACTCACCGACTTCTCAGTGTCCTGTGTGGATGACTTTGTGATGGAAAGAAAGTGAGACGTGACCATGCCAATAATGGAACCTGTAATAGAGATGTTTTCTTTCACTGTAATCCTGACTGTGATAATGATGATGAGACTGTTGAGCAGAGATCTCTACAGAAAAGAAAGGGTCAGCTGTCAGGGTATTCTAGGAGAAAATTCCTTTGAGACTCCAGCTATGGCAATCGGAATAAATCCCTGGATCAGCATCCTATCCCCAGAGATGTAATTTCCATACCTTGAAATCTATTGTTAAGAAAGGGATCCAGGTTCCTTTTAAACTTGTCACATCTTCTTGTCAAATCACATCATCATGTGGTAGGAAGTTCAGTAGTCTCACTGCTCTAACAGTAAAGAATCCCTGTCTGTGCTTATGGTAAAACCTTCTTTCCTCTCGACATAGAGGATGACCTGTTGTCATGGTTACAGGCCTCTAAATTGTCCATTTATACATTGGGAGCCTTTTTTTAAACTAAATAACTTTAACCTTGAAAACCTGTCTTGGTACTGCAGTCCATCCATTCAAATTGGCAAAAAACACTAATTTCTAAATAATGTTTAAGATAAAAACATGACTGAAAATACATGCTACACACCCTTTAATAGCAGGTTTCATTCTGTACGTGCATAGTACCTTGATACACCAATGAATCCGTAAATGAAAAGAATCTAAAAACCCTTATAAGAAAAGTCGAAGTACAATGTAAAAAAAGAGACAGGTACTTGGCAGAGCAAGGATGAGTTCTAAAATATCTTCAGATATAATGATGTCTGTAAAAATAATGATGGTCTTGTAATGAGATACCCTAACCTACAGTTACCTGATAGAATAAACTTTCTCTAAAGGTGTACCTTGAGAGTCACAGTCATTATAAAAAATGTTTGACATATCATCAGGTGTGTCAAAACTTATTGACTTACTGCTGAGACCCACTGCGATACAAAAAATGCAACTGGGAAGAGTGTGGCAGCAGTGGGCTCAACTCCCAGACCACCCACTAATTCTGATACTTTCATTTTATTATAGTCTGTAAAGCTAAAGTGTTGGAACTAGCAGGGAGCCTAGATGTCACTGCCAACTCACTCTCCCCATCTGTGTCTTTGTATGAAATCAATACCCTTTGACATGCCTGATGACATGTCAAAAGTTTTTTTTATAATGCCAGGTACTCTTTAAATAATCACCATAATTTCAACAGATTTTGTATAAATCAATACTACAAGTGAATATAAGAAACTTTGTAATATATCTTATCAGAGAAAAAGTCCTTCTTTCTCCTCACATATAAGCAAAGCTAAACTTTGTAATATATCTTATCAGAGAAAAGTCCTTATTTCTCCTTTTATCAATCTTCTTTCCTATCAACTGCTAAACTATAATTTACTCTGACAAAACCACAAGCTCACAAGATGCTGTAGCAGCTCATTAAGAAATTAGCTACATGCTGCCAATACATGCTGCCAATATAAGTATATGGTACAAAAAGAAAGTGAATAATAAATACCTTACTGTCTGTACCTTATTACAGTACTGCATTATTTTTACATAATGAGGGCTCTACCTGCTTGATTTTTAAGGTCTTGGCTCATCTGTCCTTAACATGGCGTCCTATGGAGCAGCATGTAAAATAATTAGCAACAGTTAATATAATTAGCCAAAGTTAATCACGAGCAGTGTTGATGTGTTTAAAAAAAAATTATAATAATCGCAACAGTGCTCCTTTAAGGATTTTACTTTTTTACTGTCATTTTATTAGACTTTAATGCTTAAATAAGCTCCGTCCCCCTTCTTTTAAGACTGGGTCAGCATAAGAGCCCCAGTACACAGTCTATTAGGCCATATTCAGCTAGCCACAGCTTTGTCCAATTAAAGTCAGAAAATATTGTCAGGATACTAAAAGGGCTCTGCACATAATAGCTTTGGCTTTACTCCATTGTTCAGCGGATTCTGCTTAGTAAAGCTCCCCCACTGTGCGCAGCAATTACACTTACGCTTAGAGGAGTTGAAGGGAAACTGGAAAAACTGTTAACAACAAGTCTAAATACTATCATTGTAGCAATAGTGAAGACTCTGAAAGAAGTAAAAACGTAACTCATAAGGGCAACGGAAGGAGAACAATTAATTATTATTTTTCTTGACATTTTTTTTTTAAATGAAAAATAATACAAGGCCAGTTTATAGTCTCTCTTTACAGGGTCAACTACAAGAGCTCTGTCTTGACAGATCTATGGAGTATGGATACAGGCCTCTATAATACATTTAAGGGGTTGGCCTTTTAGTACTATATTTTACTATAGTAAAATTGTTCAGTGTACAGTATTAGTAAAAGTACTGTATATACTGACAGCAGCTCCCTGTGTAATTCAGAGCTAATATCAGACTCCCCTCCTTCAGGCTGTGCTGTCCTGCTCTGTGGTGAGTCTGTCCATAAGATGGCTCACATGGAGGATTATATGACCATGCTCCACCCCCCAGTGTTCACCACTTAACCTATATATGCCTATGGTGGACACTAGGAGGTGGGGCATGGTCACATGCTCCTCTATGTTGGCCATCTTATGGACAGAGTCACCACAAAGCAGGGCAGCACAGCCAGGAGGAGGAGAGTCTGATTTTACTTATGTGAGGTACACAGGAAGCTGCTATCAGTATATACAGAGAGTACAGTTACTAATACTGTACACTGACCTATCTTACTATAAAGTGACCAACCCCTTTAAGGAAATAGAAACTTTCCTTGGTCTTCTCTACACACAAAGCTTTCCTACTTTCCAGTCTGTCTTTCTTGACAATACAAATATTTTAATCCTGCCATTCAGCATGAATGAAGCGGGCTCTCCTGACAGGTAAATGGCATCTGTATGCAGTCCCTCTCAATAGCACTTACTACTTACAGTACTTTCTTTCTTTCCTCCGTTTGACATTAGCTTGTTTATAAAGCCTGAGTTTGGTTAAAAGCCAGAAATCATTTATTTTTCTTTTGTTGGAGCAGCTGTGACTAGCAATTTCGTAGCAATGTAATGAAATGACAGTAATTGTGAATTCATGAAAAAAGTGGGTCTTTTAATGGCGGATTCTGGACAAATTACAGCAGTAACCATTGATCATTCTCTCCTGCGAGCTAAAAAAGGTATTGACCAGCGAACTACTTCAGTGTGTGACTGTGTAGCGTCGAGGGGAAGGATACGGCTTTATCGGTATTGTGCTGCATTAATATATCTTCTTCATACTCCCCTCTGTGAAAGGGAATTAGTGGGCTTTTGTAACATACAAAGATTACTTTTTTTTTTACCAGTTATATAAGGAACATTTATCCACAATAGGAATGAAGTAAATACTAATCAGGACTGTTCCTGTGCATATTTTCATTTTTAAAGGGAATCCGTCAGCTCCCGGGCACTACCTAAGGTGTTGACAGTGTGCTGTAGCTGGCAGCCCCCCAGTGAGCATGGTGCCTTTTTGGTAATTTTCCGTTCTGAGGATTATGTACAATCTTATGTCTCCTACTGTCACAGAGCAATTGTTCATGCCACACTTGTCATGCATCCTCCTCCCTCTTCATGAATAATCAATGCTGCCCGGCCTCCTGCTCGCTCAACTGTTAGAGTGCAGATCAGTCCTCTGTAGGCAGGTTATGTTTGAAAGAATCTTTTCTCTGTAATGTGTTGGAGCGGTTGTCTAGAGGTAACTCACCTGTCTAGAGACCTGCCAGCAGTTCATTCTCTGGTTCGAATTCCCTGATGTAAATTAAATAGATTTCTTTTTTTCCTCATTATTGTATCATTTTTAAGGCTATGTTCACACACACACACAGTATTTTTGCTCAGTATTTTGGTCAGTATTTCTAAACCAAAACCAGGAGTGGATTAGGAACACAGAAAGGCTATGTTCTCGCACTGTTGAAATTGAGCAGATGGCCGTCATTTAATGGCAAATATCGGACGTTGTTTTAAAAAAAAAACAGTAATTATTTGCCATTAAATGATGGCCATCTGCTCAATTTCAACAGTGTGTGAATATAGCCTTTCAGTCTTTCCAATCCACTTCTGGTTTTGGTTACAAAATACTGACCAAAATACTAAGTAAAAATACTGTGTGTCTGAACATAGCCTTAAAAATGATGCAATAATGAGGAAAAAAAAAGACATCTATTCAATTTCCATCAGGGGATTCGAAGCAGAGAATGAACTGCTGTCAGGTCTCTAGACAAGTGAGTTACCCCTAGACCACAGCTCCAACACATTACATAGGAAAGATTCTTTCAGAGATAACCTGCCTACAGAGGACTGATCTGCAAACAGCTAAGCGAGCAGGAGGCCGGGCAGCATTGATTATTCATGAAGAGGGAGGAGGATGCATGACAAGTGTGGCACGAACAACAGTTCTGTGATAGAAGGAGACATAACATTGTACATAATCCGCTGCACGGAAAATTACCAAAAAGGCACCATGCTTACTGGGGGGGCTGCCAGCTACAGCACACTGTCAGCACCTTAGGTAGTGCCCGGGAGCTGACGGATTCCCTTTAAAGGGGTATTCTGGTTTCAGAAAAATGTATTTAAAGGTATTTATTTCTGCTAATGATGTGTTTACGACATGTTGCCCTGTGCTGAACAATGCCACAGGCAGAGAGGCAGTTGCAATGGAGGGCTGAGTGAAAGCAATGCATTCTTGGAATTATAGTAAGTATAGTAGGAACTAGGGAGGAGACATGATAGGGTAAAGGATTACATATCCTCAAAACAAATGGATTTTTGGTAACTTAAAGGACTAAGTTGTACCCAGTAAGAAATACTATGGGGGAGATTTATCAAACATGGTGTAAAGTGAAACCCTAGCAACCAATCAGATTCCACCTTTCATTTTCCAAAGAGTCTGTGAGGAATAAAAGGTGGAATCTGATTGGTTGCTAGGGGCAACTGAGCCAGTTTCACTTTACACCATCACCCTCTATATATGTTTGTTTGTTTTTCAGCATTTTTACTTTTTTCTACCTAAGGGATGAGTACCTCTTTAATGAAGCTTCATTATCTTTTTCCATTATATCAACTGACAAATCTCTTAATCTCTTCATGGAGCCACACTCATCCATGGTGTGGAGATTGCAAACTTTATGACAAAGGTTGTATTGCTATTACCCAGCCATGCTGTAGACTACCCAGTTGTGGCTCTTGGAACATGGACAAAATGTAGATGCAATCTAAGCACACTTGGCTGGTAGCTTCCATGTGACTGGCAAACCCAATGAAATCAAGTCACATTAAAAGGGTTTTTTAGTTTTTTTATTATTGCTCAGCCTTCTAGACTTTATAGATATTTTAGGCTTGTCACATGACAGCAATGCTACAAACACGGCTGAGTCATTATAAACACCCGGCTGAGATTAATTGACAAACTGAAAGCCAATTGAAGGTGATGGTATTGGGTGCAGTAAATTCTGATTGCTAATCTGGTGTAATCCAATGTAACTGCTGAGGCTCGTGCTCTCATCTTCTAAACCCATTAGGAACACCAAACCCCATCCTCTTCTTGACAGCACATTTATTCTCTATATAAATGATCCCTACTGATATAATGGAGAGATCTTCTGGACGCCTGGCAGAGCAGGCAAATCTCCAGTATAGACTGCTTATCACCATTAGTAAGATGAGCCTATTGTGTATGTATTTACACACCCATATTTTAAGTCTATGACAGTACGAATGAAAGATGGGGATTTGATGCTCTGTACAGTTGAACGCACTCTGCTCAGGTTACAGCTAAACTACATGGAGGCATTATAAGGGATTGTCCCATCTGGGCCCTGCAACATGTCCCGTTCCTCAAACTTTCTTATTTTGGGAGTCATCAGAAAATGGCCTAGGGGGAGATTTATCAAACATGGTGTAAAGTGAAACTGGCTCATTTGCCCCTAGCAACCAATCAGATTCCACCTTACATTTCTCACAGACTCTTTGAAAAATGAAAGGTGGAATCTGATTGGTTGCTAGGGGCAACTGGGCCAGTTTCACTATACACCATGTTTCATAAATCTTCTCCCTAGTGTTTAAATCAAGTTTTTTTTGTTAAACCTATTTTTTAAGAATTGGTGGTGTTTTCCCTCTAATTTTCTATTTTACTATCCGTAATATTCTTTAAATATATTAATGCAAAAAAACCAAGGTCAGAGCATGTAGGACCCCTAAATAATGGTAAAGGGGAATTAATAACTGGGGATCAGGAGAAAGCTGAGTTACTTAATGGGTTCTTCAGTTCTGTATATACAAAAGAGGATGGAGCTGTGGTGGGTGGGGCCAGTACTGAGGTGGGTGGGGCCAGTGCTGCTAACAAATGTAATGTACTGAACTGGATTACTATAGATATGGTCCAAGATAAATTAAACAAACTCAATGTAACCAAAGCTCCAGGGCCTGATGGATTGCACCCCAGAGTTCTTAGGGAACTCAGTTCTGTAATTTCTCTATCCTTGTATGAAATATTCCGTGATTCTTTGCTTACTGGTATTGTGCCGAGGGACTGGCGTAAGGCAAATGTAGTGCCGATCTTCAAAAAGGGCTCTCGAACTTCCCCAGGTAACTATAGACCCGTAAGCTTAACGTCCATTGTGGGGAAACTATTTGAGGGGCTTATAAGGGAGTACATCCAGGAATATGTAGTGGCTAATAGTATTATAAGTGATAACCAGCATGGTTTTACTAAGGACAGAAGCTGTCAAACCAACCTAATATGTTTCTATGAAGAGGTAAGTAGAAGCCTGGATGGCGGCGCGGCTGTGGATATTGTGTACCTGGATTTTGCAAAAGCGTTTGACACAGTTCCTCATGGACGTCTGATGGGTAAGTTAAAGTCTATCGGTTTGGAAAATTTAATGTGTAACTGGATTGAAAACTGGCTTAATAATCGTACCCAGAGAGTGGTGGTCAATGATTCCTACTCCGAATGGTCCCCGGTAATAAGTGGTGTACCCCAAGGGTCAGTACTGGGCCCTCTTCTGTTTAACTTGTTTATTAATGATATTGAGAATGGAATTAACAGCAATGTTTCTATCTTTGCAGATGACACCAAGCTTTGTAGTACAGTACAGTCTATGGAGGATGTGCAGATGTTACAGGATGACTTAGACACACTGAGTGTTTGGGGTCCACTTGGCAAATGAGGTTCAATGTGGATAAATGTAAAGTTATGCACCTGGGTACTAATAACCCACATGCATCATATGTCCTGGGGGGAGTTACTCTGGGAGAGTCGCTGATGGAGAAGGATCTGGGTGTACTTGTAGATAATAGACTACAGAACAGCACACAATGTCAGTCAGCTGCTTCTAAGGCCAGCAGGATATTGTCATGCATTAAAACAGGCATGGACTCACGGGACAGGGATATAATATTACCGCTTTATAAAGCTTTGGTGCGGCCCCATCTGGAGTATGCCGTCCAGTTTTGGAACCCGATTCATAAAAAGGATGTTCTAGAACTGGAGAGGGTACAAAGACGGGCAACTAAACTAATAAGGGGAATGGAGCATCTTAGTTATAAGGAGAGATTAAAAAAATTATATTTGTTTATTCTGGAGAAGAGACGTTTAAGGGGAGATATGATTAACTTATTTAAATATATAAATGGCCCCTACAAGAAATATGGGGAAAAGATGTTCCAGGTAAAACCCCCTCAAAGGACAAGAGGGCACTGCCTCCGCCTGGAGAAAAAAAGGTTCAATCTCCGGAGGCGACAAGTCTTCTTTACCATGAGAACTGTGAATCTGTGGAACAGTCTACCCCAGGATCTGGTCACAGCAAAAACAGTAGAGGGCTTCAAAACCGGCCTAGACAAGTTCTTAGACCAAAATAATATAAATGCATATGTATAGAACCTATCACCCCTCCCCCTTCCCTGTATTCATCCCCTCCTTGGTTGAACTTGATGGACATGTGTCTTTTTTCAACCGTATTAACTATGTAACTATGTAACTATGTAACTATGAGATCACTTCTCAGCTGTCTCCTAACTATAATCACAAACAGGATTACAATGAAAGGTGACATTAATATCTAGATAAGATGAGCCATTCACAATAGGTGATGGTTTCAGCCCCCCTCTTCCTGCACAATGACATCTGCATAGGTCACTCCCCATGCTCAGTAAACTTTTCCAAAGAGCAGAAAGGATTACAGTGAAAGTTTGCCCAGTAAATAGACAAGATGAGTTGTTTACAATAGGTAATTATTACAGCTCCCCTCTCCTGGCACAATGGCATCTGCACAGGTCACTGACATGTCCCAAAAACTTGTCCACAAAAGTACTGTAAGCCTATTGTAATCTGCTGTAAATCATAGCTCTAAATGCTGTTAAATGCAGCTTAGGCAAGATGGCTGCTCCCATAATAATGTACTGAAAATGAAATATAAAATTACTTAAAGATATTAAAGTGGCTACACAGGTAGAACTATAATAAACAGTGATCTTCCTGTCTAGTCCTTGTAGGCCAATGTATGGCTCTCACAAGCTCTGTATTTTGCGCGGATGTAGATGAGTTTGTCTCGCCCAGGTCTCCGGAGAAAGCTGTGAATACAATTTCCAGTCAATCCTTGAATTTCATAAAATGTACAGATAATAGGATTGTTGTCCTCGGCTTATTCATTCCTTAAAATGTCCCAGGGATTCCCGCACTGACCAGGCGTCTGCTGCTTAGAGAAACATTTCTCCCGAACGCTGACAGCGCTGCTAAGGTTTCCTTGTAACAGAGAAAAACTGCTTGCTCCTTGCAGCTCTCTTAGAACATGACATTGTCATAGCAACAAGGTTCACATTTTCCTTTTGTTGTTCATGTGGTCATATACCATGGGAAAAGAAGAGAGGAAGTGGAGCCATTCTATACACCGCAGACAGTGATTTGCCACCTCTGTGGAGGTGTCTTTCCAGTTATCTCCGCTCTACCCGCAAAGGGTATACTTGTTATTAACCCAGAATCCTTAGCTCTTACATATGCAAATTGTCATGGAAGAGTAGGGAAAATGGGATGAAATTGAACGAGAATAGTAAAAATATATAATAAAAAAATAGTCCCTTTAGTTGTTCATATGTTGTTGTTGTTTATATGTTGGTTTTGCTGTATAATATAATAATATCATATAATAGCAATATGATCACCACATCTAAGTGGAGAATTTGTGTAAGTAAAGACTCCTAAAATTGTGGTTTTAAGCTATGAAAGACATTTTGTGTGCAGTCTCAAGCCCACAGAACTGCTGACAGTCTCATATAGAGAATGGAACTAGAAATGTTCCTAAAAAAGATTTTTGTAGAATCCCAGGCACAACTATCATAAGTGGCAGGAAGTGATCTGCCAGACCGCAAGTGGCAGGAAGTGATCTGCCAGACCGCAAGTGGCAGGAGGTGATCCCCCAGACCGCAAGTGGCAGGAGGTGATCCCCCAGACCGCAAGTGGCAGGAGGTGATCCCCCAGACCGCAAGTGGCAGGAGGTGATCCCCCAGACCGCAAGTGGCAGGAGGTGATCCCCCAGACCGCAAGTGCCAGGAGGTAATCTTCCAGACCGCAAGTGCCAGGAGGTGATCTCCCAGACCGCAAAAGCCAGGAGGTGATCTCCCAGACCGCAAAAGCCAGGAGGTGATCTCCCAGACCGCAAAAGCCAGGAGGTGATCTCCCAGACCGCAAAAGCCAGGAGGTGATCTCCCAAAACGCAAGTGCCAGGAGGTGATCTCCCAAACCGCAAGTGCCAGGAGGTGATCTCCCAAACCGCAAGTGCTAGGAGGTGATCCCCCAGATCGCAAAAGCCAGGAGGTGATCTCCCAAACCGCAAGTGCTAGGAGGTGATCTCCCAAACCGCAAGTGCTAGGAGGTGATCTCCAAGACCGCAAGTGCCAGGAGGTAATCTCCCGAACCGCAAGTGCCAGGAGGTGATCCCCAAGACCACAAGTCCCATAAGGTGATCCCTCAGACTGCAAGTGCCAGGAGTTGATCCCCCAGACCACAATTGCACTTTATAAATGTTTTTCTATTAAATATGCTGCAAAACTGGAAAAAAAATATTTGTGAGGTTAAACTAAAAAAAAAAAAATAAAAGCAATTTTTAAAGTTTCAGGTGGGTTCTGTGTTTATACCATTATCCCTCAAATCAATATGATTACAACAATAGGCAATTTATATAACTTTTCCATTTTACTACTTTTAATAGTGATGTGACCATAAGTCAGCAATTATGCTTTCTGGCAGTCTTTTGTGCTTATGCAATTTACCACGTGAGATCAGAAATGTGATAACGTAAGTTTGGGCAATTTTGCATGTGGCATTACCAAATATTTTTATTATTTTTTTAAAAAATAGGAAAAGCAGAGTGATTTAAATGTTTTCTATGGTCCATCAATCGGTGATTGGGGTCCTGCTATAATGATGGTCTACAAAGCTCACAAATAAAGGTTTCTCAGATCTCTTCCTAAATCACGGTAGAAAAACATGAGCTCATTCTGTACCTATGGACTGCTGTTCTGTACAGATAATAAAATGGACAGATAACAGTAAAAGTTCCTTTGAATGAGAACATCAAAAATTCTCTTTTCCAGCTTAAAACTAGCGTTCAGTGGGTGGGGAGATGAATCAACCCCGAAATGCCGATAATCTAACATGTTTTGTAATATTAGGTTTCACATCAAAAAATATCCGTATTGTACCCTGTCCATTCTCCAGCATTATCTGCTCTCGAGCTACGGCTTCCCAGCCTTCCTCTATTGGCTACTTTGTTCTGTTAAGACTTGAAGCGCTTTTAACGTAACAAAACAGGAGAAAGAATTGAAACAGTCTATTGCTCTTTGGCCAAAAAAAAAAAAAAAGTCAGATGCTATGACAGTGGTCACAATCACATCTGACTCATTGCAGAAGATTGTGCATGTTAAAATGTCAGTGTCTGGATTCCCGCTCAGTGTTTTACTCTTGATTTTTTGCTGGTTAATGCAAGTACAATAGACAACATTATACACATTCACTGTGCCGCAGTGCTCAGAAAAGAAAGAACGAGGTCAGTCGGTGCGCTCTCTCTGAGCTGAAAGATTCTGAAGAACAAGGGTTAAGGCATAAAGCATCATTGAGATCTGACTTCACTTTAAAATGGGACATTTGCATTAAATTCCAAAAACACTAAACATGCCACTGTGCCAACTCATTTCACATAGCAGATTCTCATGTTGTATGTCATGGTGTTAGAGTAAGCTCCATGCAATGGTGATAATCCACATTCTGGCTACCTGATGTGGTTTCTGTATGGAAGCCACATGGTAAAAAGGGACAGGTCACTGTCACATGACCCCTTCAGAGTGGTGGCACCCTGATGTTTGGGCTCTCCCCAATAGGTGCAGAGCTATTTCTCACACATTTTAGTGGATGGGACCAAACCTGGACTGTAGTACACATGCAATGTCTTCCTTTCTCTTGCTTCTCTGGCCAATCACAGCACAATACAACACAAACCCTTCTCTGTTAAGCAATGACATATTGCTGGTGAAAGTGCACCAAACTGAAATACACAGTGCATAGTAGATGGCATGTGGTGGGAGAAAGGGGTTACTGATGCAACAGGTTCCCAAGGTACTATGTAAGTAAAAATCAAACAAATAGAAGCAGTAGAGCAAGAAAGAGGTTATATTAAGCATTGAAAGCTGCTGCTAACTAGCTAAAAAGGAGGGGGCTGAAACAGTGTGAAAATACAGCAGTAGACACAATAGACAAATGCCCTAAGCTTTATGGGAGGTGAGAAATGAGAGGGAAGCCTTGCTTCTCCTTTCAGGAAAATAGTGGATCATCTTTATCAGACAGACTGGCTCCATTTGCAGGTACATCACCCAGACTCTCGCAGGTTTTCTCTCTCTCCTGCACACTGTACATGCTAAGCCCCGCTCCCAATTCATGTGTTCTGTATTGCTCTAACTGGTACTAGAGACAGATTTCTCCTAACAGGCAGAGAACAGTTCATTGCAGAGAAGCACGATGCTGGGTGGTCAAGACTTTAACATTTCTGTAGTAAGGAGTCATTTATTACGGCACAAATATGTTAGGATTCACACTGGCTATGAAATAGAGGAAAGCTTTGTGAAGAGCAGTGACTATATAGCAATACTCATTTATTTAGAAGGTAAAATAATACATATGACATGCTGTCCCCTAAAGGAAGGCATTGGGAGGATGTTTATTAAATGCAATTGTACTTTTAATGGTATGCTTACATGGATCATATTTGTTAGCCACAACATTAAAACCACCTGCATTATATCCAGTAGGTCCCTCTCGTGCCATAAAAAAAAAATCTCTGACCCATTGCTACATTGATTCCAGAAGATCACTGAAGGTGTCCCAGATCAGGAACCAAGACACTGACAGTAGATCTTATACAGCTACAGTACAGTAAGGGCCCTATTCCACCGGACGATTATCGTTCGCATAATCGTTAACAATCTCAAACGACCGCTATTGTGAAAGACCTGAAACGTTCACTCATTTCCATGGAACCATAATCGTCACTTATGATTGTATTTGCGATTGTTTTTTTTCTTAGCTATTGCGTTCATATCTACTGCGAACAAATGAACAACGTCTTATTCAATGCGAACGATTTGCGAACGTTTTGCGAACGAGCAACGATAAAAATAGGACCAGGTCTTATAAAGCGATCAACAATTTCTCGTTCGGTTGTTAATTGTTAACTGCATTTCAACTGAACGATTAGCGTTTAGATTCGAACGATCTAACGATAATCTGAATGATAATTGTCCGGTGGAATAGGGCCCTAAGACTGCAAAGGTTGCTGAATAGATGTGCAGAATGCCAAACCCTTTTCATGTATTTTCATACTATTCTGTATCTTAAGCAGGCTTTCATTTGCAGAAACAGAAAGAAAAAAGGTAAAAATAGGGACTTGCCTCAGTCTTACACTGTGACCATATTAAGACTCTGTGCATTATCCGTATATTGAGAGTGAAATCAGAAAAGACTTCCCTGATCTCACAGGACAGGATCCTTGGCTCTTTACATCCAGCTCCCGCATGTGTCACAATGCGTCTAGTTTAGTTCAGCGCTTTACGAGTTTTGACACTAAAACACATAACATTTTCCACAGACAGTAGTTTTCTACAGAAAGTCCCATCTATTACATCAGGTAAAGCTACAGTGTAATAGGTGGTAACCCGACCAATATACTCCTGGGAGCTTATGCAATCAAAGAGATGCGGTGTTACCAGGAGAATACAGAAATCCCTATACATGTTCTTAGAGAAATGGATCTAGGAAGTCAGCTAATTTAGACAGTAATACAAAACATTTATATGGCTTGTAAACCAATGGTAATAAATTATCTAAATAACAATGCAAAGGTAAAATGATAACGTGCATATAATGACAGCAAAAAAGATTTCAATGAATGACAATGTAATTCACCCGAGATATTAAAGAGTTTGTCCAGGGAGCTTAGTTTAATATGGAAATGTGTTCAGACAGGGTTAAAACATGATATAAGGTGTACTCACCTGCCCTGCTTCCCCACTGCTGCCCCCATCCCAACAAAGCCCAGTGCCACTACACAGAACTTCCTGGTTTCCTCTCAATACAGGAAAGCAGCTAAGCAGGTCAGCACACTTTGTTGTTCCACTAGTTATAGCTATCTGATCGCAGAGAGTCCAACTGCTGGGACTTTCAATTTTAAGAACAGGGGCCCTTGTCTCCAGTGGGAATGGAGCTCTGATCGTGCCCCTCCATTTTGTATGATAGTAACCAGGGTTATAGTCGAACAATGCACACGACTACCTTCAGCTTGTTTCCCATAGAAAATTAATGGAGTGACGCCCTTCCAGTCTCAAAGGGTACTGGGGTCCGCATTTCTAAAGGGGTTATCCAGAGTTAGTAAAAAATAACCACTTTCTTCCAGAGACAGCACAACTCTTGTCTCCAGTTTGGATGCAGGTTTTGCCACTCAATTCCACTGAATGGAGCTTAATTGCAAGTCACTAAAGATGATTGAACATCAGAGAATCTTAGGTTCTATCGAACTCGAACCTCGTCTGACCTTCCGCATTTGTTTCCTGATGCCTTCCCGGTTCGTGTGGAAGGAGGAGACAGCCCAAATACCGCCTGGAATTCCAGGAAAAAACCTATTACCTAGGCTGAATCCCGGAATTCCGGAAGGTTCGACAAGGTTAGAGTTCAACAGAACCTAAAATTTTCCGATGTTCGATCATCTCAACAAACCTCAACTGAATTGTATACAAGAGTCGTGCTGTCTCTGCAAGAAAGTGCCTATGTTTTTCTAATGCTGGATAACCCCATTAGATTGGAGTTCTGAGCAGCTGGATTTCCCCCACAATCAAATAATTCTATCATAGGAGAATAATAGGGGAGTATAGTCGTTGAAACAGGGAAAGTAAGAAATAGAGGGTGCAGTCTATGTAGATACTAAGTACTGCCCATCAGTGAAACCACTTGGCTGTTAAACAGCATCGAAATGAACTGAAGGGTGAATGCTATCCTGTCCCACAGTCATGTTCTGATGCAGTATCTATAAAGGCTTTTATAGCTCAGATTGGGGTGGGAGGGTATTCTGGAAGTGCATACACATTGAAGAACTGCCGTCAATGAGGGCCTAATTTCCACAATTCTATCATAGTAAGACACGGAGAAAACACGGGCATATCTGACAATTATCATTCAGTCCTAGTTCAGTACCAGGTAACCTGATTTGTAAGCTTAACAGGGTATACAGAGGAAGGAGCCATGTGCTGGCACAAAACAAATAGAACAAGTGAACTCTGCATGTAGAGAAGCTATATTTAAATGCACCCCAGGCACCTGAGCACAATGGAAAAATCCCACTAGGAAACCAAAAACCATGAATAAATCAATCTCTCCTAGAAAATCAGTAATCTCAGAGATAAAGTCATTTCCAAAGAACAGAGCCAGCCAGCTGTGGCTTTATCTTACTGTATGAAATCTCAAGTATGTGCGCTAACTGCCTCTCATCATGAGGAACTTATGCCTTAGTTCATACGCGCTGTCACCATGACTGACAAGATATGGGAATTTCTTTGACTGCAAAAGGATTCCTCCAGTAATGTGACATAAGTGACATTTCTCTTTTTTAATTAAGCGTCATGCAACATTCATGAAATAGCACTACCCGGGACATGGAAAAGAGTCGGCTCCGTCTACTGCGGGAGATATCCAGCCGCACAGTCATGTCAGCGTCTTACTATGCCTTTCTCTCCCCTAAGACTCGGGATCTGAGCTCACTTAAACTGAGCTATTTTTTTCTATGTCGATACTCCAGAGAAAAACACCACTATTTCCCTGGAGAAGATGAGATCATGGCTACAAAGCGGCATCGGCGTAGTGTCCGCCGAGAAAGGAATCAATCTTATTTTTTTTCTGTCCTCATGTAAACTTAACAATATTCGCAAAGCAAGAAAACAACTTGTTGACTGCACCAGATGGCGATGAATACGTGGACTGTGACGGGGATCACACTGATATGTGCTGGATGAGGATCCATTTATAGCATCTATTTTCTGCTCCTACAGCTAAAAAGGTTCCCACTAAAATATGGACCATGGATGTAGACACCTGCGTCCATTCAGTGGTTGGGCACTGATGTAGTTTGGCTTTTGATAATACTCCAATTTTTTCTTAGGGAATGGAATAAAGTAAGGGCTGCGTACAAGCTACTTTAGATTTGACACTTTAGGGCCATATAAGACAGCCAGATCCCATCTGGAATCATGCACCAAATTTTTTTTATCGAGGATCATTTAGAAAGCCAACACAAGACTAGATCAGTGGATGGCTGGATTGTCCATGTGGCCCTATGCTACAAACAGCCATTGATGGTACGGTGGCAAAAGCAAATAGTTATGTACGCATTGTAGAGTTTGTGCTGAGTTACTGCAGCTCAATTTCCATTTAATTCAATGGGAGCTGCAAAACAGCCACTACACAATGAACAGAGCTGTCTGCATCCATCTCCTTGTACAGTCGATCAGTCATCACCCCACCAATCAGATATTCATGTCCCATCCTGAGGATAGGCTCCGAGTGTTTGCTTGTACATCAGCTGATCACTGGTTCTTTAAAACGGGGCAACAATCAGCCTGTTCCACCAATAATCAACCCTGCCCGACTTGTCTAATGGTGCGTTCAAACAGAAAGATTTATCTGACAGATTTTTGAAGCCAAAGCCAGGAATGGATTTGAAAAGAGGAGAGATTTCAGTTTTCCTTTATGACCTGTTCCGTGTTTATAGTCCATTCCTGTCTTTGGCTTTTAAGATCTGGCAGATAAATCTGTCTGTGTAAACGCACCATAAAGGAGATCGTTCACTTTTACTTTCATAGGGAAATTATTCACAGAAGTCCATACAATATATCATTCTTTCAACTGTTCATTGTAAACCCCTCCACCCATAGACATCGATGCCTGTCGGCAGTATGTTCCCCGTTAACACAGGCAGATGTTATTTTTTTGTTTACATAAAAAAGAGGCGCCAAGCTGTTATTTGTTTGATTTTTTTTTTTTTTTATTAAAAACAAACATATAAGGGCTCAGATGTTTCGACTGGACAATGTCGGGAGTTTATAGAAATGATCATTCATCCAATCATTGGCCAATGTAACAAGCGAGAAGAATGTGTCCCTATTTCTTTGAACTGAGAAAGTTAAAGTTGCTTATTATGACTCTGCTGTAAGAAATCTATCTCCATACACAGTAAATATCCCAGTATACATACAGCACATTGCTTACAACAAATGAAATGGGCACAACAAAAGATAAGAGACATGAAAATAGTTTTTGACAGTCTTCTGCCTGATGGCTGATAGCCAACTGTTACTGTACATCTGTTCTGATAACACGCCATTAACCTGGCAATCACTTTGAGGATGAATTCATATTTACAATATTTGTGAACGTGACCTGGAAAATAAAGAGCGCAAAAGTAATTCCCACTTCATTGCAGCACTTTTCACACTATAAAGCCAGAGTGACGTCCAGCAAATGCCTCCTCTTCAGTGACTGCTGTAGTGGTAATCCCTGGTACTGCAGTTCTTTGCAGCTCAGCTTTATTAAAGTATACAGGACAGAGTTAGGCCCTAGTCACACGTCCGCAATTTTCAATTACGGACAAAAAATAAGAACAAAGTATTTCAATTACACATCCGTAGTTGTGTACAGGACTGTGATCCACACCGCCAAAAAAAAAAAAAAAAAAAAAAAAGAAGGACAGGCCCTAGGGTAGACTGACATTCCTCCACGGATACATCCATAGGACCCTTTGGGATCCGCAGTTCGCAAATAGGAACAAAATTATTATTAACCACACTTTAAAATAAGGATGCAATTTGAATTCTATACAGATGGAAATTTGCAGACTGCTGGAGAAAATAGCAGTCTTAAATTTGCGGAGCAAAAAATTTATTGATATGTGAATAGACCCTTAGGGTAAGTTTACGCAGAGCAAAAGTGGTGGAATTCCACGGCAGAACCCCATGCGCGCTTAAAGGGAACCATTCACCCCGTGGCCCCCGTTAGAAACAGACAAACAGTTACATAAAGGTCAATATACTTACCATATCGCTCCCGGTCCCGTCCCGGATCTCGTTGTTGACACGGAGAAATCGCCGATTCTTCTTCTCGCGCCCATTATGGTAATGAGCGCCGCCGGCCCGAAGTCCAGCCTTCTCCCCGCCTCCGACACTTGATTGACGCCGGGTCTTCTTCCTCCTCGTCTTCTTTCTTCTCGCCGGATCCCGCGCAGGCGCCGTGACGGTCGTTTTCGGCGCATGCGCAGTTCACAATTGAAGCCGCTCCACAGCTTCAATGTTTACTGCGCGTGCGCCGATTGTCAGAGCTGAAGCGACGTGTTGGACTTCGCGCATGCGCGGTACACAGGAACGTCACGAGCACGTATCCTGTTTACCGCGCAGGCGCAGAAGAGATGACGAGACCTTCGCAACGGCGCCTGCGCGGGAATTCGTGAGGAGACTGAAGACTGAAGACGTCAATCAAGTTCCAGGAGGCGTGGATGGGCGGCGACGAGAAGAGGACCTCATGAATAAGTTGGACTCGTCCGTCGTTTCCTATGGACGTTGGACTCATCTCAGCTCATTACCATAATGGGCGGGAGAAGAAGAATCGGCGATTTCTCCGTGTCAACAACGAGATCCGGGACGGGACCGGGAGCGATATGGTAAGTATATTGACCTTTATGTAACTGTTTGTCTGTTTCTAACGGGGGCCACGGGGTGAATGGTTCCCTTTAAGCCCTCCCATAGAAAAACAGTGTCACACTGAGACAGTCGTGAATTCCGCCACTTTTGTTCCCTTCTAGATCCAGGAAATATCCGGGAATACTGGTAGTCAGACCCTCCACCAATCTCATACTGAGGTTCCAAAAAAAACTTGGACCGAGTTTAATGGGTGAATCATACTGGATGTTGTCTCTTTTTAACCACTTACAGACTGTAAAAATCCGGGCAGCCACTGTAAACTCTGCAAGGACGTTTATAAACGAACTTTCAAACTGTGCTTCACCATAGAGATTGTGGCGCAGCAGGAGAGGAGAGCTGGTTGTCAGTGACAGCCGGCTCTCCATGGAGATGGCAGAGATTGCTTATTACCTTCCCTGCCTTACCAATTACTTTATAGTTATTGGTCAGTGAAAGCTGTATCCAACACTCAGCAGGGGTCATAATTTTTCCTGGTGATCATGTGATCACTGGGTTCTGGGTATCTGTATGAGGGGTTAGGTCTTGGTAGACCTAGATCAGCCTCGCAGAGAGAGTGTCAGGGGGCTGTATTTCCCTTGTTAGTAGGCTTAATGGACCTTATTTACCAAGTTAAAAGCAAATTGTTGGGTTCTTGCCCATTTTTTGTATCCAACAAACCTGTAATTTTTTGTCCAAAAACCTACCAAGTGGGTGTGCTGTGGGTGTGTCCTTTAAAACCTACCACAACGGACAGATTTACTAAGCAAATTTGTAAAGGTTTTCCATTCTAAAAAAAGCAACCACTTCTAGTGTGGTGAGATTGTCTGTTTTAGTTTTGTCTTGTGAAAAAACCCTCCAAAATTTAAAAAAAACAAAAAACAAAATAAAACAGGCATGCGCCACATTAATTAATTTGGCGTGAAAATGCCGACACAAATTACAGCATAAGGCTTAAAATTGACGCAATGTTAATGAGGTCCAATATGCTTGCCTGGACACAGAATAGATTGCCAATTTCAAAAAAGGATTATCATATTAAAATGCATCCCAAATGTGCTTTTATGGTCTTAAGGAAGGAAGACCTTACAATATGTAAAATAAAATAAAAAATAAAAAAATAAAATATTAAATACAAACAAATGTAAAAAAAAAAAAAAAAAGAAACCGAATAAAAGCTGTCTAAATGACAGCATCTGGCCATTACACCCATATACACCTATATGAAATCACAATCTTAAATTCTATTCTTAATGCAATTAATAAAAGTAATTAAAAACATTTTTGTGTGTATGTCAATATAAGAAAAAAAATAGAACAATGTATGGAACAACATTCAGTATATTTTTATTACCTGTTTTATAGATGAAATAGTTTTGCAGGACGCTATCTAAAAAATCTGTATATAATTTATATTATTCCTCAGAATCTAATATCACACAGTGGTAAAACCGTACTGCTAGACTGAAGACCTGTATGTAGATCACGCCTTAGGGATATACCGCAGGAGCCCAGAGTTTACAGATGACCGGAGCACTGATCTGCCACATGTAACAGCTGACACCCAGCAGGTTCCTATCTATCTAATATCACATATCAGATGGTGCCATCACTGCTCATTTCTTCTCTAGGAACAATCAACTATTACTGAATGTCAATAGAACATATTTTCTGGGAAAATTTATAGTAAAAAATGATTTGATAAATCAAGCTTTTGATGGTAAACATATTTAGGATTTTTTTCTATCCCTTGTGCTATCTATATTATTCTGTAAACTTGTAGTTTTCATTCTGGCCACTAAGCCTAATAATAAGTGGACACTATCTGCTCTGTAGAGAAAACTTTCCAGCAGTGTCCTCCTTATCATCATAGAAAGGATTACAATGAAAGGTAACACCGGTATACAGATGAGACCAGGTCATTCACAATAAGCGAGGGCCTCAGCTGATCTCCTCCCCTTACAATGTAAGTATGTATATTACACAGTTCAGTTATGATCAGATTACTGTTAGAGAGGCCAAGCTTTTAATTTTGGAGACGATAAATGACATTAGGGGGAATCAACAGCAGGTTAGACGAATCTAACCCGCTGATATATCTCTACTGCACAGGAGACACCGAGGAGGAAGGTACTGTATGTCTCTTACCTTCCTCCTCGGCGCTGTTGCGGTGGAGTTAAGGCCCTATTACACGAAATGATTATCTGTCGTGAGTAATAGAAGACAACGGTCAGTCGACATGAACGATGTCAGCTGATTGTTGTCTGTTGTTGTTCAACATGTTGAAAGACAAATGACTAAGATAGCGACGATCTGCTGCCATCACTCCGTTGAACAGGAGCAGCTGCAGCAGACCGCTGTTACCTTCTATGGGCTGCCCGGACGACAATTAAGCGATCACCCGGGCAGCCCCCCCCCCCCCCCCCCCCCGCAGCTTCCTGGGCCCCTCTGCACTTACCCACTCTCTGCCGATGAATGTAAAATCGCTGGTTATAAACAGGGAACAAAGGGCAAGCAAGTGTTTGCTCCTCTCCATCGCCCTGTGTAATAGAGGCTTTAGTCATGTTCCCCACTGTCTGGTGAGACCACTAGGAGCGCTGGGGCACCTGTTAGGAGCACTGTCTGAACTTATAGCGCAAATCCACCCCCCGCTGGTCCACCACTGGGCCAGCTGGGGTTGGGCTGGATTAGCGCTATAGAGTCGGGCAGTGCTCCTAACAGGTGCCCCAGCGCTCCTAACGGTTTTACCAGACAGTGGGGAACATGACTAACTGCACCGAGAAGGAAGGTTAGAGACATACCTCCCTTCTCAGCGTCTCCTGTGCAATAGGGACACATCAGAAGGTTAGATTCGTCTAACCTGCTGAAAGTTCCCCTTTAGGATATGTTCACACTATGTAAAAAACACTGCCGGTATTTCATAACAATGGCCGTATTTGAGCAAACGGCCGTTAATTTGGAAATAACGGTCGTTGTTTGAGCAAACACGGCCGTTGTTTTGAAATACGGCAGTGTTTTTTACATAGTGTGAACCCGGCCTTAATGTTTATCTTCAGATCAAAGCCTGTCAAAAGGAGCCCTGAAAGCTACCATGATAGATCTCATTGTTCACTCATAAAGGGGACCTCAGGTTTGTGGGGTTGCAGATTCATACTGCAATGAACAGGTACTGTAACTATTTCCTATGAATCCCATTATTTGTCTGTCTTATCCAGCCCGAACCAACAGAATACAAAGCGCTCATATAGCATATGTATTGCAGATTTCCTACATAATATCTACTACAGTACAGTACAATGCATGTGAAAGGAGCTTAAAAAACCCCCAATTAAAATGCAGTGGAAAAAATTCTGAGTGGATTAGAGAGTATCTTCTAATCCGCAGCATGCTCTATTTGCTGCAGATTTGTTCCGGATTTGCAATGGATTTCACCTACGTCATTGTAGTACATGCGGATTAAACCTGGAGTCCCGTTGTAGCCTTTGTCCGCAGCATGTGAACCCGGCCATAGTGTACTGTTCGTGGAAGCTACTGCCATTCTTGGAAAGAAATCTCCTCTCTGTGTGTGAATGAAAGCCTTGACTATCTAGAATTATCTCAAAGATATTAAATGTAACACAGCAGCGAATCGCTTTGAAATTAATAACTCCTCGCATAAAATGTGCCCAAGGACATCTCACATCTCGGAGAAGATGATCCCTTGTAGAAGTTCAGTCTTTAACTGTATTATGTAGAGACATTCTGTGAAAACCCAGCCAAACCTGAGTACAGGCTATAAATGAATATTACATACAGTATATGGGGCGCAGATATTTAAATTATCACCAGTCACCAATAAAAGAGGTAATAAACCTCTAGAACAGTCAAGTTACTAGTCCACAAACAATCTATAAAACCTTTCCGGCCTGTAACGTTTCTTATATAAATGCTGTGAAATAAAACACCCAGGAAGCGTTTGCTCCGTGTCTACGTTCTGCACTTACTGATACATTTTTAATCACCAATTAGCTTTGCAAATAGTGAACACAACCCTGCTCTGCCGTCCTGCCAAACGTATGGTGGTGAAACTGGATCTGTATAGAAAGCAACACGGGAAAAAAAGGGATGTAAATGCCTAATGATGTGACATAAAAGCCACATTATGGGAGGAGGACAAAGGGGGCTTCTACTCAGGGGCCTCCACGGTCCCGGCCTGTGATTGGCTGAGCGGCCTGTCAGCTGACAGGCCACTCTGAAGTTAGAGCGCGCGGGAGCCGTGGAGAAGAAGACCGCAGCAGCAGCTCTGGAACGTGGATAGGTATTGTATATAGTTAAGCAAGGGCTGCAAGGACATCGGTAATGATGTCCCTGCAGCCCTTGTTTAATTACCGGGCCATGTAATAGGTCCAGATTGCTGCTCATTTACAGGTATTATCGGGCCCTGTAAATGAGTATATCGGGTATATATTTATTTAATTATTATTATTACTATTATTATTTTATTTTTTTTAAGGAAACTGGGCATTATCTGGGCATTATCTGTGACCTCTAAAGAGGTCATTCCACAAGGAGGGGGAGGCTTAGCTGTGAGCTTTATCTATTGTCTCCTCTACTGGTGTCACCTCTTAGTTTAAAGGGGTACTTGGAAAAATAAAAATTAATGTTTAATACATTGCTCTAATAAAGTTAAATGACTTTGTAATATAACTATTTAAAAAAAGACAATAATAATAATAATTTGTGTCGGGAACTGCAGGGCTGTTTTAGCAGCAGCACTAGATCAGAGCAGAGGATCAGGAATTGCAGGGCTTAGACAGCCCTGCAGTTCCCGACACAAACACTGGTGGCAGCAGACAGCAGACAAGCCCCTTACTTAATAATAATGATCACAAATTCAAAAAAATATTTTAACAATCAGTCATTTTCTGATGACACATTCCCTTTAAGGCATGTTTATGTGACAGATTCATCAGCAAAAAAACCAAACAAAAACACAGGGGCTACTCTGCATGCATTTCTGACATGTCAGTTTCTTGCGGCGCTGCTAGGGACCCCGGCCGGAGTGTATACTATGTGTAGGTAAGGTACTGTACAAATCATGGCCATTGTTACAACGGCCGTGATTACTATGGTATGGTATGTAGTGTGAACCTTAAACTGAAGCAGGTGTAGATTTCGTACGCTGGGTGCAGATTCGGGTGCCCGGCCAGCCGGATTAACTAAGAGGCATGCGCCTCTTAGTGAATCCTGCCGGGGAAAAGGGGGTGGGGCCTAAGACCAGAGTACTTGTACACCGGTCTTCGTAAATCCCCCCCATTTTATTCCTCAAGACTAAGATAGGTTGACACAAAATAAAACGGACAGGTAGATAAACAAATACATAGGATAGATAGATAGATAGATAGATAGATAGATAGATAGATAGATAGATTTACTGCATTTAGACAGGCACCTTGCGAACGAATAAAAAAACATAAAGGGTGTTAAGTTTTTTCCCCTCCTCCTAATAATAACGTCTGGATATAAATCACTTCTAGGAGGCGGCTGCTGAAGCCAATTTTTATGAACCTTTGGCATTATCACAAGTCAGGAATTGCCACAGTTTTCTAACTAATGACATAGCATTAACATATTTATAGTTTTAGCCTTTCCTTACAAGCAGTGTAATGTACTACCATTTAAACATCATTTACTATTCTGCAAGAACAAAAAAAAAAAAAAAAAAAAGCGCAGCCAGCCTATAAATGAAGCCCACAAGTAATGGAATTTAAACACCCCATAAGACTCCGGCTTTTTACAACTTGTACTTGAATGTGACAAGTCGATCATTACATGGTTTCTCCATCCTGTAATTAGAAATCTCATTAATTAAAGCTGTTACCATTAACCAAATGAGCAATAGTTTGTATATTTTAATGCAAATGGACAGCATGACAATTTGGGAGGGGCGAGCTTTCACTTTTAGAATAAATAGAGGAAAACATCTCCCATGAGAGGGAATATCTGCAGCCGGAGATCCTCCCACTCACACAAAGCCTGTCATGGGTTTTATAGCCACTGGAGAAGCTAATTAAGGGTTAATAAATTAGTTTTGCAAGTAAAAAGGCTCCAAGCATCCACCAGTGTATGAGAGAGGTGAGGATGGGACTCTACAGGGAGCAGAGGAGGAAGCGTAATAGGGGCTTTCTAACACTTATCTCTCCCAGCATCACTGCCTTCTGAGTAATAGTCTCTCCTAGCATGACTGTGAATGTCTCTCCTAGTACCACTGCCACCACTGTGATGTCTCTCTTAGCACCACTGCCACCATTATGATGTCTCTCCTAGTACCACTGCCACCACTGTGAATGTCTCTCCTAGCACCACTGCGAATGTCTCTCCTAGTACCACTGCCACCACTGTGATTGTCTCTCCGAGCACCACTGCCACCATTGTGATGTCTCTCCTAGCACCACTGCCACCATTGTGATGTCTCTCCTAGCACCACCGCCACCACTGTGATGTCTCTCCTAGTACCACTGCCACCACTGTGAATGTCTCTCCTAGTACCACTGCCACCATTGTGATGTCTCTCCTAGCACCACTGCGAATGTCTCTCCTAGTACCACTGCCACCACTGTGATTGTCTCTCCGAGCACCACTGCCACCATTGTGATGTCTCTCCTAGCACCACTGCCACCATTGTGATGTCTCTCCGAGCACCACTGCCACCACTGTGATTGTCTCTCCTAGCACCACTGCCACCACTGTGAATGTCTCTCCGAGCACCACTGCCACCACTGTGAATGTCTCTCCTAGCACCACTGCCACCACTGAATGTCTCTCCTAGCACCACTGCCACCACTGTGATTGTCTCTCCGAGCACCACTGCCACCATTGTGATGTCTCTCCTAGCACCACTGCCACCATTGTGATGTCTCTCCTAGCACCACTGCCACCACTGTGATGTCTCTCCTAGTACCACTGCCACCACTGTGATTGTCTCTCCTAGCACCACTGCCACCACTGTGAATGTCTCTCCTAGCACCACTGCCACCATTGTGATGTCTCTCCTAGCACCACCGCCACCACTGTGATGTCTCTCCTAGTACCACTGCCACCACTGTGAATGTCTCTCCTAGTACCACTGCCACCATTGTGATGTCTCTCCTAGCACCACTGCGAATGTCTCTCCTAGTACCACTGCCACCACTGTGATTGTCTCTCCGAGCACCACTGCCACCATTGTGATGTCTCTCCTAGCACCACTGCCACCACTGTGAATGTCTCTCCTAGCACCACTGCGAATGTCTCTCCTAGCACCACTGCCACCACTGTGAATGTCTCTCCGAGCACCACTGCCACCACTGTGAATGTCTCTCCTAGCACCACTGCCACCATTGTGATGTCTCTCCTAGTACCACTGCCACCACTGTGAATGTCTCTCCTAGTACCACTGCCACCACTGTGAATGTCTCTCCTAGCACCACTGCCACCATTGTGATGTCTCTCCTAGTACCACTGCCACCACTGTGAATGTCTCTCCTAGTACCACTGCCACCATTGTGATGTCTCTCCTAGTACCACTGCCACTACTGTGAATGTCTCTCCTAGCACCACTGCCACCACTGTGAATGTCTCTCCTAGCACCACTGCCACCACTGTGAATGTCTCTCCGAGCACCACTGCCACCACTGTGAATGTCTCTCCGAGCACCACTGCCACCACTGTGAATGTCTCTCCTAGTACCACTGCCACCACTGTGAATGTCTTTCCTAGCACCAGTGGCACCATCATAAAAGTCTCTCCTAGCACAACTGTTGCAAATTGCCTTACAGAACCTTTTCTTGCTTTTGTCCCAATATTTTAGAATTTTAAAGATGTATTGTTGGCATCAAGTTCTTAAACTTTTTTATATAACACAGTAAGATGTCTTACTTTTAACCATATGGATCTATGCGTTTACAAATCACGGCATTTTACATAATGCCCAACTATTTACTGGAATTGGGGCTGTATAACAATAAGATGGAAGAGGAATCCCTTAAGAATTGGGTCATTTCCGATGTCATACATATTCCCTTGGACTTGCCAGCCTGACCTCTGGGTCTGGCATCTTGTCACACAGAAGTAGTATTCCTTGAATCTCAAATACACTACTAAAATAGTTTCTTGTTAGAAGAAAAAAAAGCTGAAAAGTGGTGAATGATTTCTACCAGTTAAGGTGTCGTGTCAAACCTCAGCAACCATAAAGTGTGATTTTTTTTTTCCTCCTGTGCTTCAGTCACATCCTTTATACTCTTTCTGCTAGAGTTGTCATTTTCACCTATGACTGTCACTGAACACATTGCAGGATCACAATTCTATACTGACAAGGCTACAGGAAAATAATAATAATAATATAATAATAATAATAATAATAATTATTATTATTATTATTATATTGGCTATGGGAAATACAAAACCTGCCACACCTAATGGTTTTAGGTCAAGGCTGCTTTTGCACATACTGTATATTGCACAGATTCATAAACATTCAGGTTAAAGAATTTTTAATTAAGAAAAAAAAAATCAAACACAGGATACAGTACATACTGCAAAAAATAGGAAATCTTCACACATTCTCCTGCCAGTCTATGCATAGTCCAGTCAGTCTCTGTTTACTGAGCTCATATTATACTCGACACATGACTGTGGCGCTCAATCACTCACAACATGGACTGCACATCATTGCAGTGGTCAGTGGTCAGCTAACACAGTCGCACATTGAGCATTAAGTTATTGCTGGGCCAAGGAGAGCTTTTGACATCTGTGCCCTCGTGTGCCTGCAAAATGTCGAGATGAGATGCTGATGAATCCACGCTCGTACAGCTGTGGGCCCCAATGATTTCAATATACTAAGTGGACTCAAAAACACAACATACTTTTGAGTCCAAGTAAAACACATGACCTGAACATAGTCACAAGCTGATACTTTAAGGCCACTTCAATCAATGGGACTCATGCTTGTCCTTGCACAAATATGTCATCATCCCGTGCCACCATACAGTACAAAAACATCATGTGAATGACTCCTTAAAGATAGTCCAGACACTCCTGAAATTTGTTCATTTCCTCAGAAGGATGTCAGAGGGCTATGGCTTAAAGATGAGTCAGACCATTTCTATGGACTGCATAGAAGCATCACTTTGGATTAGCCGCTGTCACGATCAGTTTTCTTACAGGATTCATCCTATTTTTTTATTTCTTATTCGCTGAGGTCAATGTGAGATGGATTGAAAAACTAATGAAAACTGATGTCAATATGTCGTCCATATTTCATTTAGGCTACAGTTACGAAACAGAATAAAAACACTGCTAAAAGGGAACCCAGCCTTATGTATACAACAAACACAGGAGAATCGGTGATAGGTAGCCATGTAAGAAAACCCGATAGTCATGCACTGGTGTCACCAACATAGACAATGTGACAGCGCTATGTAGTACATGGACATCCTTTGGTAAATTTATTCCCTAATGTTAATTTTCATCATGCAATGCAGCAAGGTGAGATGACGTATCTCAGAATTGGGGCCCTATTATACGAGGCAAATATCAGAAGAACAGGCCGATAACGCATAAATAAATGACAAAGCTGAAACTGTAACCGAAGAAAAAAAAAAGCCAAATAAACAGAATGAAAAAGTTATAGTCATATATCCGGCAGAAAAGCCGTATGAATTTAACAACCAAATTATTTTCCAGAGTTATGCAGCTAAAAATAAGGCGTCAAATCTCAAACACGTTTTTCCGGTGAAACCTTGCTTTATTGCAGGCATTAGAAATGTAGCAGTCTGACAGGAGCACAATAGCGGCAATGTATTAGAGTCATTTTTTATTTTAGTAATTGTAGTAATACTCATGAAAACTTCACAAGCCCGAAATTTGTCAAATTGTGCGTTATAAAAACACAATGCAAAAAATATATTTTTTTTCTTCAAATTTCGGTGGATTTTATTGTAAATGTTACAATAAACCATATAATAAAGACTTTGTTATACAAAGAAATGTGTTTATATTTTCTTTCATTTATCAATATTTTCATGAAAACGTATGTGCTTGCAGCAGTAAAACAGAGCAGTACTCAATAAAGGCAGGGCCGGCGTTAGGGGGGGGCAAGCAGGGCAAATGCCCAGGGCCCCCATCCCCCAGGGGCCCCCTCCCGCAGTTTCAGTAGGAGAGGAGAGCACAGGCAGCGTCCTGCAGCGTCTGGCAGTGATCCCTGGCTGCTGCTATCAGGGGTCACGCAGAGGCTGCAGGACGTTGGGCTCGGTGTCTGCTCCGTGTGTGTAGCTCCCCCTCCCCCTCCCTCCAGCTCCTCTCTCTGCACGTGACTTCCTGCTCTGGTGTGGAGCTGTCGGGACGATGGAGGAGAGGGCTGCCGGGTGAGGATGAGAGCATGCTGCTGCTGCAAGGAACATGAGGGGGATTCACCACTACAACCAGCATGCTAGAGGGGGTAAGTATACTGTACATGTAGTGTGTAATGTGTATGAATGTAAGTGTATAATGGATGACTGTAGTGTGTGTTACATGTCCTGTGTATAGTGTGTGGACTGGATGGTTTGAATCTGTATAATGTGTTTTCATGGATGTGTGAGTGTATGTGTGTATATATATATATATATAATGGTGTGTGTGTATATATATATATATATATATATATATATATAATGGTGTGTGTGTGTGTGTATATACTGTATATATATATATATATATATATATATAAAATGGTGTGTGTATATATATATATATATATAATGGTGTGTGTGTGTATATATATATATAATGGTGTGTGTGTGTGTGTATATATATATATATATATATATATATATATATATATATATATATATATGTGTGTGTGTGTGTATTAGCACTGCTGACTCCAAGTGTTGAGGTGAATAGACTGTGTATAGGAGCTGCAGCCATTCTCTGGCCTCATCAGTCCTATGTAATTGCTGCCGGTGACCACTGAGGCCGCTGATTGGCTGCAGCTCCTATGTATATAAGGCAATACGGTGAGAAAAAAAAATAAGGTGGTATTCAGTCCTTAGGTGGTGGTCACTGAATGGCGGTAATATTAGTCTGTATATAGAGTCATTATGCAGTGGTCACTCTTTGGCATTAATATTGCTCTGTATATAGTGTATATATAGTCATTACTGCCATAGATTGACTACCACATAATGACACTATATACAGACCAATATTACCGCCATACAGTGACCACCACATAATGACTATATACACTATATACAGACCAATAGTACAGCCATAGAGTGATCGCCACATAATATTGGTCTGGATACAGAGTCATTATACAGTGGTCAATCTATGGCGGTAATATTGGTCTGTATATAGTGTGTATATAGAGTTATGTGGCGGTCACTCTATGGCGGTAATATTGGTCTGAATAAAGTGTCAATATGCAGTGGACACTCTTTGGCATTAATATTGTTCTGTATATAGTGTATATATAGTCATTACTGCCATAGATTGACTACCACATAATGACACTATATACAGACCAATATTACCGCCATACAGTGACCACCACATAATGACTCTATATATACACTATATACAGACCAAAAGTACAGCCATAGAGTGACAGCCACATAATATTGGTCTGTATACAGTGTGTATATAGAGTTATGTGGCGGTCACTCTATGGCGGTAATATTGGTCTGTATATAGTGTGTATATAGAGTTATGTGGTGGTCACTGTATGGCAGTAATATTGGTCTGTATATAGAGATATTATGTGGTGGTCAGTCTATGGCGGTAATATTGGTCTGTATATAGAGCCATTATGCGGTGGTCACTCTTTGGCAATAATATTGGTCTGTATAAAGTGTCATTATGCAGTGGTCACTCTTTGGCAATAATAATGGTCTGTATATAGAGCCATTATGCGGTGGTCACTCTTTGGCAATAATATTGGTCTGTATAAAGTGTCATTATGCAGTGGTCACTCTTTGGCATTAATATTGGTCGGTATATAGTGTATATATAGTCATTACTGCCATAGATTGACTACCACATAATGATACTATATACAGACCAATATTGCCGCCATACAGTGACCACCACCTAATGACTCTATATATAAACTATATACAGACCAAAAGTACAGCCATAGAGTTACAGACACATAATATTGGTCTGTATACAGTGTATATAGAGTCATTCATTATACAGTGGTCAGTCTATAGCGGTAATATTGGTCTGTATATAGTGTATATAGAGTCATTATGGGGCGGTCACTTTATGGTGGTAATATTGGCCTATAGTGTGTTTTCTTCAATAACGGTATGGAGGTAATATTTGGTCCTGATTATAGTGATTTTTTTATTTTATTTTTTTAATGCAATTCATATAAATAGTTCTTGTGTTTACACCACTAGCGGCAGTCCTGGCATGTAGTGGCAGTCCCATAATGTAGCGGCAGTCCCAGAATGTAGCGGCAGTCCTGGCATGTAGCGGCAGTCCCAGAATGTAGCGGCAGTCCCGGCATGTAGGGGCAGTCCCGGCATGTAGGGGCAGTCCCGACATGTAGGGGCAGTCCCGACATGTAGCGGCAGTCCCGACATGTAGCGGCAGTCCCGACATGTAGCGGCAGTCCCGACATGTAGCGGCAGTCCTGACATGTAGTGGCAGACCCATAATGTAGCTGCAGTCCTGACATGTAGCGGCAGTCCTGACATGTAGCGGCAGTCCTGACATGTAGCGGCAGTCCTGACATGTAGTGGCAGACCCATAATGTAGCTGCAGTCCTGACATGTAGCGGCAGTCCTGACATGTAGCGGCAGTCCTGACATGTAGCGGCAGACCCATAATGTAGCTGCAGTCCTGACATGTAGCGGCAGTCCTGGCATATAGCGGCAGTCCCGGCATGTAACCTTCTGAACTGAGTAAGGGCCCTAATACATTGTCCGAATCAGGACGCTATCGCTCTGAGAGGACACCGGGGCACATGATCAGGTAGTATATATCTTTATTGTTTACTATATACAGCAAGGATTGCACACACATAATGATATACTGTATATATACACATAGGGGGAGATTTATCAAACATGGTGTAAAGTGAAACTGGCTCAGTTGCCCCTAGCAACCAAATCAGATTCCACCTTTCATTACTCACATTCTAAGTAGGTGGAATCTGATTGGTTGCTAGGGGCAACTGAGCCAATTCTTCTTTACACCAGTTTGATAAATCTCCTCCATAGCTTTTGCTGTAGTAGGCTCTCTAAGCGAGCTCCATTCTACCAGATTGGCGCTCGCTTCTGCGGAATATCAGGCCGTGTAATACGGCCTTAAAAGTGGCCGTACACTTCCAATAACTGCTGGCTGAACATTCCTTCAGCTGACAATTATCTCTCCCATCCGGTCCCGTCCTCCCCATACACAGAAATTTGGCACATCTGAGTGTTCCTGTGTTCTCTATGAGAGGGGAAAGCCATAGCCATACAGATCTGATGCCGGCTTATCTCTCTGAGAACAAAGAGGTTGGGCATTGATTTTCCATCAAGCTTGATCCCCTATGTCCACTGATATCATCTGTCAGAGGACTGTCCAGAGAGCCCCATACACCTTACACTGATGGCCGAACCCACCAGGAGCAACAGGTACCACCAACAAAAGAGTCAAATGTATAGGGACCTTAAATTGTTGCTAAAATATTTCAGTATTTGGGGCCCCACCTTCAACTTTGCCCAGGGCCACATCTAGTCTAAAACCGGCCCTGAATAAAGGCAAAGGTGCGTCCCACATCCTCTTCCTGCACTGCTGTCCAGCTGATGTGATCTGCCTTCCCTGATGACTTGGATGAGAAGGGAGGGGAGAGCAGGGATAGCCTACATAGTCTTAATTAGTGTTCTGTTGGACCTAGGCCAGCGACCCCTTGACAGTCAATTATGTGAACTATGTGCACGGAATACATTATTGGGCCATGTAAAAGGACTTTTTGCCTGGATAGCAGGATCAGCAGGTTAGACAAATCTAACCTTCCTGAAAACTCCATATTGCTCACAGGCTGCTGAGGATGAAGGTATGTGCAGTTTTTAATGTAATACTGTGTCCGGTAACATCGTTTGGTGCACTGTCCTTCCCCCAAAGTGCAGATCTGGCCCTCCCCTGGCAACCCGCACCACTAATAATAATTAGAAGGTCATAGGTCACTGGACACAGTTTTACATTAAAACAGCATGCGGACAGTGCCGAGTATGAAGGTAAGAGACATACCTTCATCCTCAGTGCCCTGCACGCAATAGGGAGCTAAGAGAAGGTTAGCTTTGTCTAACCTGCTGATAGTTCCCCTTTAAGCTGCTAACTGGACAACACTTAGGTGTAGGTGCAACATATGTGGAATGAGATGACCATTACCACCCAACTGCTTGCCCCCTCTGTACATACAGGGATGTAAATATTTTGGTAATACTGGAGGAAGCCATTCCCATCTACACAGTTACTGTAAAAAAAATAATAATAATTTTATATATATATATATATATATATATATATATATATATATATATATAGCAAACTTGAAAATCTATTTGTATTAGCAGTTAAATCCTGGTGACACCCATTAATATTTTACCACATCGTTACCGCTTAAACATTAAGCCAAATACATTGACAAGGTATTCTGAACAGACAGCAAAATACACAGGTCTGTACGTTCTGAACCAAATAATTAAAAAGCAACAAAACTGATAAATTGCAATATGTACAGGCTCACTAACCAGAGTGCATGGTTATAGCAACACACCTACTTTTTATTACTTGTACACACTGTAACATCCCTAACCCCATCAGGTCACTAGTAGTAGCCTACCGTTGGTATAACATGCATATAAAGATTTGACACAATAAAATATTATAAGGATTAACATATGTAAAGCAGTTGTTCCAATCAATGTTTATTGAACTAGTGTCTAGACTTTCCTGCTACTGGGATGGATCAGAGTTATCAGGCCATTCACGTTGCACTGAATATACTAGAATTGTATATAACTTTCCTTAAATACATGGCCAAATGGTCTGAAATTGAAGGGGGGAGGGTTTGGCAAAAATGAATGCTGACCATGTGGCAGTTATTTAATGGATGATGTTACCTATAAAACCTTTCACCTGTAATAGCGACACATCAGAATTTTGATCACTGGGTCTAGGTGCTAATACCCCGATGACAAAAAAGTGGAGACAAGAAAAACTTCACAGGAGAGTCCACACCCCAATTGAGCTGCACCTACCCGATTCTTTCCACCACACAGCTGAAAGGTAGACAAGTAGGGCACAGGTAGAAGGCAGTGGGACTGCAGGATCAGACTACATAAGGTTTAATTGTTGTCTGTTACCATGGAGACATACAGGTTAGTATAGAAGCTGTACACACAGAACTAGAAAAAGTTTGATGATTTGCACAATTGCTTCTTTTTTATGTTCGATGCACTGAAAAGGGGGTTTGAAGGAAATAACAAAAAACTGTTAGGAGGCAGGGACTGGAGGGAAAATACACCACGCAGTGGTCACATGCGATAAGGTAAGTGGCTGCTGAGACCAGCTGTAGCTTCCTATACACAGTGGTCCACATTTACTAAAACTAAGTGCAAACTTTTATCTGACAGATTTTTGAAGCCAAAGCCAGGAACAGACTATAAACAGGGAACGGGTCATAAAGACTGAGATTTCTCCTCTTTTCAAATCCATTCCTGGTTTTCCAATATCTGTCAGATAAATCTGCCTGTGTAAACGCACCATTAGACTAGACAATCTTTAAATGTGCCAGAATTTTCAGCAAGATTCAGGTGCATTTTGTGGTCCAAAATAGACCACGCCCCATTTTTGTACAGTGTCAAAAATGCATAATAAATACGTAGAAAAGCCCCATGCGCCACTTTTTTTAGCCAAAATTCTGGCGGTGACACATTAACAAATCTGGACCAGTGTACGTTGCTGTCACCAGAGCAGAATAGGCCCCGCCTCCATGACACTAAATAAACAGCAAAAGTATTTTTTTTACAGAAATAATGACATGCAGAGTAGGCATCACATGACGTTACTTATTACCAGCATAAGGTGCCATTAAGTTCAGTATGCGGATTTGCAGATAGAGACCCACACACAGAATAACCGAGGCTCATCCATGTGTGTACAGAGAATTCCTGGTGTCAGATAAAGCAGGTGAGTTTACACGAGTTCACGGTTCCATTACCCTTGAGGCTTCCTTAGACAAGAAAGAAGCATGTCTGTTGCTATATATAGATTTGCTACTTAGCCGAATTCAAAGCTAATTCTGCGAGATGAGGGACGGCTGTTCACATCTTACATTGTTTCTATGAAATTAATAACACCTTAGGCTCCGATACACTGCATTCTGTACTTCTTACTGGTTCATGGATTTAACCCCTACATATCCTCATGATTATTTGCACTGACATAGCAGTTGATAGGATTGCTGTCCGTGATCAACTGCTGCAAAATCAGGGTCGGCTTTCTGGCATCCTCAGTATAACGCTGAGCCATAATGTACACAATACATATTATTACAAAGTGTCGAGGACAATCTTAGCTCTGCTACATCTGCAGGAATTATGTGAATACAAATGGATTATTTATTGACTACATATCACTAGTCCCTTTGACGGGAAAGGATGTCCCTGTATTACTGTAAAAGACATGCTGGAACAATAAGCCCTGCCACATCTGTAGGTATTATATGAAGGCGTACGGATTACTTATTTATTACATATCACTAGTGCCTTTGACGGGAAATGATGTCCCTGTATTATTGTAAAAGACATGCTCCAACAATAATCTGGAGGTTTATTCAACAAAATAGTCATCCTCAATAAGAAGATTATATGCTTTATGTTGTGTGGGAATTACTTGCTTCATGTATATATTCACGCTATCGTCTCCAAAGTCAAATATTTTCTGTCTGCCATAGAAAGCTTGGACCAGATCTCCATACATCATTTTATAGTATGACATTGTTATATACATTGTATTTATGACTTTTACCCTCCTGGTTATTGTCTGCATGTGGTTCTCTTCTATAAATGCACCAACAGGCTGAACCTTTATCCTGCAATTTTCTGGACTCTTCAGATTTCTATGAGCTTTGTTACTCTACATCATGACAGTCAAGGTAAAGTGTACAGTATTGACGGAGGGAAAGAGGCGAGCTGTCCATGGCTGTGTCTGGGTGGGTAGGAAAACACAAAGATTCACTATTTAAGACAAGGTTTATACTATGTGAAACGGCGGCCGTTCTGTGACCCAGCCAGGTCACAGAACGGCCGGTGTTAGTGAAGATCATCCAGTCCGGTACTGCAGTACTGACCAGATGATCTTCATTTGTGCTTAATTGGGATGCGGGCACATCAGTGTGCACCCGCATCCCAATTCACTATGGAGTGCCGGAGCCGCACTCTCCATTGTGTGACCAATGAATAGCGGCCGCACATACTGGACATGTCAGTGTTTTGTGCGGCAGTTAGCGATCCCGGCCGCAGTGTATACTAAGGGGGAGATTTATCAAACATGGTGTAAAGTGATACTGGCTCAGTTGCCCCTAGCAACCAATCAGATTCCACCTTTCATTTTCCAGAGAGTCTGTGAGGAATGAAAAGTGGAATCTGATTGGTTGCTAGGGGCAACTAGGCCAGTTCTACTTTACACCAGTTTGATAAATCTCTTCCATTATTATGTAATGAAAGGTGGAATCTGCTAGGAGCAACTGAGCCAGTTTCACCATGTTTGACAAATCTCCCCCTATGTGTATACACTCCGGCCGTGATTCCATAGACGGCAGCACAATATAAGTTTCCTATTAATCACGGGCGTTGTTGCAAATCGACAACAACGGCGGTGATTAATAGGAAACTTACGTTGTGTCAACATAGCCTAAATCAGATCATCTGGTTTCAAAACGTTAGGGCCCAGGTGAAAATACTGCAAAATACTAAAAAGTTTTTGTTTTGCAAGATATCAGCCAAACCCTAGAAGCGTTAAAGGGGTTAAATGGGAAAAGATTTTTTTTATATTTGATTGGGACTGCGTTAAACATAAAAAGGAATTCATACTCTCCTACCCTGATCCCCTACAGCTGACATTCACATAGCCAGTCTCCACTTTCCGTGTTGAATGAACAAGAACTGCCCGTTCGGCCAATCACTGACTGAGACAGGAAGCCGCTGCAGCTGGTGATAGGTAGGTCATATCATGTGAGGACAACTCATCACAGGAACCAGGAAACAGTGGTGACTAAGGGTATGTTCGCACTGAGTATTATAGGCAGAATTCCACTTATGTTACTTGAGGTAGGCGGGATATATATTACTCAGTGTAAACACATCCTAATGGAGACCAGGAACAATCGGGGTGGCAGCTAAGGAAGACTGAGACACTTCAGCATGAATTTACATTTAACATGCTGCAACCCAACTATAAAATATTTTCCGTCCCCAGAAAACCCCTTTAAGCAATCAGATTTCCTTTAAATATTACATCTCAAAGTGATACTGATAGGACAGACTTGCATATGCAACTAAAGATCTTCTACTAGTCAGGTTCCCTGAAATCATAAAATGAGCAGGATTTGCATAACAAGATTAATGCCATTTTTACAATCTACTTCGGGGCACAATGCTGACATCCACAATATTTCTCTCTTTTATTTACCACTCAGGTCTCATTTAAAAAAAAATAAATTCACCTTGCCAAAAAGCGACATTTCCGTCATCTATCAGCCCGTAATTGTATCCTTTCTGGGGACATAATTAACTATAGAGCCAGCAGTAATGGTCGCTGGATTTACAGTCACTAGTCAGGGAATATTTGGCATGCAATGTGATTGCTACACCACAATCTCTATATACTGTATACTTTCTCTTTTCTACTAACCATAACTGCCAATTGGGGGAATCAATACGGCAACTACCTATCGGCAAAACTGCCTTGTCTGTATATTGCTAATTGGTGGATTTTGAAACATTACTGTAATTTAAAAAAACTGGTAAGAGATAGGGAGAAGCGCTCGGCTTAGTGCTTCACTCCCTGAATTGCTGTCCTCCCTGTCTCGTTACACTTTATTGTAAAGGCTCTTTTACATGGGCCAATAAATGGACAAATAAGCATTCATACAGTTATACAAATTTGGACCTTACTTCTATTTAAAATTCTCAAATATTCCCATACTTATCAGCTGCTGTATGTTCTACAGGAAGTGGTATATTCTTTCTGGTCTGACACCGTGCTCTTTGCTGACATCTCTGTCGAAGACAGAAACTGTCCAGAGCAGGAGAGGTTTCATATGAGAATTTGCTGCTGTTCTGGACAGTTCCTGTCTCAGACAGACGTGGCAGCAGAGAGCACTGTGTGAGACTGGAAAGAAAACAACATATCCTGCAGGACATACAGCAGCTGATAATTATGGGAAGACTTGAGATTTTTAAATAGGTTTAAATTACCAAATCTATATAACTTCCTAAAACCAGTTGATTTGAAAGAAATAGATTTTCGCAGGATAACCCCTTTAAGGGAACAAATCAGCCCAGCTGCTCAGTAAATAAAAACTGATCTCACACCCATCATCCCATCTAACAGAACCTTTAGTTTTGATGGCCATTTTACTTAACGAGATGGGAAAAGCAGTGAGCCAGCGAGTGAAGCGCTCATCTGAGCACTTCTTCCATCTAGTGACTGGTAGATATCTGAACACGCAGATTCCAAACAATCAAAGCTTTAGGCATGTCTAGGGGGGCTAAACTTGAGGCCAGCTTTGGCAATACTACAATTCACATCATGCCTGGACACCCAAAGCTTTAGCTTTGGCTGTCCAGGCATGATGGGAATTGTAGTTTTGCCACAGCTAGAAGGCCAGGAGTTTGACCTTCCTGTTCTAGGCTGGGCTCACACTACGTATCTTTCAGTAAGTATTGTAGTCCTCATATTGCAACCAAAACCAGGAGTGGATTGAAAACACAGAAAGGATCTGTTCACACAATTGAGTGGATGGCCGCAATATAATGGCAAATATTTGCTGTTATTTACAAACACCGGCTGTTATATTGAAATTATGGCAATTATTTACTGTTATATGGTGGCCATCCACTCAATTTCATCATTGTGTGAACAGATCCTTTCTGTGTTTTCAATTCACTCCTGGTTGGGGTTGCAAAATACTGACCAAATCCTGACTAAAATATACTGTGTGTGAACCCAGCCTCAGATTGTATGTAAGGTATTGGTGAATACTGATCATTGGTTCTTATTTTGATTATATTCTTCCTGGTCATACAAAGAGGAGTTGTGATAAATTGATAATTGTGATAAATTTGCCATTATATTGCGGCCATCCACTCAATATCAAAATTGTGTGAACAGATCCTTTCTGTGTTTTCAATCCACTCCTGGTTTTGGTTGCAATATGAGGACCACAATACTGACTGAAATATACGTAGTGTGAGCCCAGCCTAGAACAGGAAGGTCAAACTCCTGACGTTTTTCCTTTCTAGGGCATTACATGGTGAACAGATGGTGAATTCACTTCTGAGCACTGCCTGTCTGTGGAGAAGACTCCCTGATACTCGCTCATCAACTTACTCCGTCCAGAACAGGATTGATAGCTTTTGAGGCTAGCAGTTCTTCCAGCACCATCTAGGAGCCCCGAGGCATTGCTTGTGCAAAAGCGTAAGATCTTACAACTTGCAATGAACCTAGCAGCAGTGGCACGCATGTCAACATGAATAATATTATGTTTATGCATTCACAATTTCCTTGGTAAATCACTGCTGACTTGTATGCTGGTCCCATTAGCCTTTTAGGAGGGTGACTAGTTAACGTGCTCATGTGGTATGGCTGATACATCTTGCTGCATTATTAGTATGCGGCGTGCATATTGTGGAAGCATACCGATTTACATTTATTTATCACACATTTTCCAGTCAATAGATGTTATATAGGATAATAGGTGTTACAATATTAATGCAAATGCTATGCAATGCAAATGGTTAACGCACACTTTGGTGACATTCACAGATGACTGAGCATATACAGTCTATTTTAGTATAAGATGGTGGTGGTAGTACTGGATGTGTATGTGAAGTCTGTGGTCTATTTGTAGTCTTCTGTATATGTATAGAAAAACGCATCTAAATATCCAACAGAGGTCTGGGAATGGGTTATTGACCTCTGACAACAAACTTCCGGACAGGGACATACTGGGAACTTATACTTGAAAAAAAATCTATAGGTGACCATATGCTTTTAATCAGTATCCTCCTCCACTCCAAGGCGGGTAAAACAGGAGCAGGTCCAAGAGGTAATAGTGATATAAAATATCATAAAATGTATTAAAAGAATTATGCCAGCGACACAACGCGTTTCGAGACCGGTCCGGTCTCTTTATCAAGTGTCTAATAATACAAAGGCACATATATATATATATATATATATATTTATAAAGAAAAAAAAATTTAAGGGTGGAACCACCACTGCTTACATCATTACACCCTTAAATTTTATTTTTATTTTTCTTGATATGTATGTGCCTTTGTATTATTATGGTATTAGACACTTGATAAAGAGACCAGACTGGTCTCGAAACGCGCTGTGTCGCTGGCATAATTCTTTTAATAAATTTTATGATATTTTAGATCACTATTACCTCTTGTACCTGCGAGAGAGGAAGGGGCGGTACAGGAGGGCACCAGGGGGTATGAGCACATCCACAGCCTTCCAGAGCTCGGAGTGGATGCCCAGTCAGCTGACACCCAGCCTCATGACCTGATAGGCTAGAGTCGCTCTTGGTTATTGCCTAATCTGGCCCGCCTCCAGGACAGACAGACATGGACACTGCCTGCTAATATGCAACTGCCACAACCTTCACATAAAGGGCAAGAAGCCGTCATTTTTGCAAGAAAAACTTACAGTGAATGTCCATTTTTACTCTTCTTTATACATAAAGAAAAATGGTCTACAGGAAAGCTAAGAGAGCACACTATATGTTATTCCCATTTGTTCACCAAATATCATTTGAAGGCTTCGAGATATACGTCAGAGCTTATGGATCCCAAGGTAAAACATGTAACACCCACCTAACAGGTGTCAACGAGAAAGCCGCTGTCTCCATAGCAGGGACAGGGTGTCTTTTCCTTTCCTTCTAGTCACCTACCTGAGCCCTGTATTTAAAAACAGCGTCCGAGTCATTGTGGCACCCCTCTGGCATTTACTCCCCGCACCCTCTCCAGTATTTTCCAACTTGTAGAAAAATCATTTACAAGTAGTACCACAGTACAAGAAATACACACTGTCCTATGTTCTAATGAAAATTGACTGGTCAATGGCCGGCAAGCCTTGTCTTCCTGAACAATGGGTTAGAGGTCACTGGCTTCCCCATCTATTGTGTTATTGTCATTTGTTGAACCAATTCCTCAAGAGGAAAAGTCAAGAGTTTCCAGTCTGTAAGAAGGATTCAAGAAGCCGCCACCATCATGTGACTTATCAAAGCCATCTGCTTTTTAAGAATCCCTTCAGGATAAATAGATGAGGATTTTCTCTAATGAATTATCTCTGATATTATTCACTGTATATTCTTTCCCCTGCAATGAAGGGTTATCGTGTGTTCCCATGAAATGTGGGTCATTGTGTCTATCGCTGTAACTGTCTTTAACTGAGATAGTAGGAAATGTTTTTGGAGATATGTTTGTTCTGGGTGTCAGATAGACACATTGTAACTGCTGCTGCTCTAACAATTCATTATTCATAGTAAAAGGAGACTTATTACTATAATTAATGCTCAGCAAGGATAAGCCTATGTTTTAAAGGGGTACTCCAGAAATAAATTACATTTTTTTAAAATCAACTGGTACCTGAAGGATACATACATCTATTAATTATTTAGCATATCTCAAGCTTCCCTCTACTTATCAGCTGCTGTATGCTCTGCAGGAAGTGGTGTATTCTTTCCAGTTTGACAAAGTTCTCTCTGCTGCCACCTTTCTGCTGTCCATGACAGGAAGTGGCCAAAGCAGGAGAAGTTTTCTATGGATTTTCAGGCCCCCTTCACATGTCAGGAATGATTATCCTGATATGAAATACGGATAGATATCCTAGGGGTATAGGGTTCTATGGGGTACAGGCACCCTTTAGGATTTTTCCTGAAGTGTTTCTGTGCCAAAAAATAGGCCCTGAAACTATAAGACATGTCCTCTAATTGTTCTGAACTCTGGCACGGATGTCCCATAGGACCCTATGGGGGCGTCCAGAACTCCTAACAGGTCTGAAATTCTGTATGCTTTACAGTCAGCACAGGGCAAGGAGAAGTGCATACAGCACTGTGTTGGACATGGCCAGGAATCATTGGCTCCTGACCCTGTTAATCACACTTCTGGCCATAGGCAGCATTATGCCTCCGGCCACAAGAAGACCCCAAGTGTTGCTGCGCATAAGTGATGTCACCCGTATACTTGCTAAGCCCAAAGACAGAGGGAGAAACTGGATGAGGTCACCGCTGTAGCTTGCAGTAGAGGCAACACTGTCAGACTGGAAAGAATACACCACTTCCTGCAGGACATACAGCAGCTGATAAGTACTGGAAGACTTGAAATTTTTTATAGAAGTCATTTACAGGTCTGTAGGATTTTGACACCAGTTGATTTAACCTCTTAAGGACGCATGACGTAAGAGGTGTTCAGAGCGGGGGTGCGCGGCAACCCTGCTATGAACTGCCGCGGTTCCGGGTGCCCCTTGTAGCCCGGGACCGCAGGTATTAGCGGGCACGGTCCGATCGCCATGGCCGCTAATACAGTAATCAGATGCAGCTGTCAAACATGATTACCGAACGCAGCTTATCCCTGGTGTCTAGTGGGTGAGACGTTGTCCCGGAGGAGAGATCTCTGTACCTGCTGCCAGCCGGGGACCGCTCCAAGATGGCGCCGTCCCCGGCTCAGCACTCATTTGTTTTTGGCTGCAGCAGCCGAAAGCAAACGAGTGCCGATCTCATTGATCTTTGCTGTATAAGTATACAGCAAAGATCTCAATGAGAGATCAAAGTGTATATACTAGAAGTCCCCCAGTATTGTTATTAGTAAAAAGCCCCCTCCCCTAAAAAGCCCCCTCCCCCAATAAAAGTCTGAATCACCCCCCTTTTCCCAGGTTTTAAATAAAAGTAAATAAATAAACATGTTTGCTATCACCGCGTGCGTAATCGCCCAAACTATTAATTAATCACATTCCTGATCTCGCACGGTAAACAGCTCAAGCCCAAAAAAAATCCCAAAGTGCAAAATTGCGCATTTTTGGTTGCATCAAATCTAGAAAAAAATGTAATAAAAAGCGATCAAAAAGTCGGATGCGCAATCAAGGTACCGATAGAAAGAACACATCACGGCGCAAAAAATGACACCTCACACAGCCCCATAGACCAAAGGATAAAAGCGCTATAAGCCTGGGAATAGAGCGATTTTAAGGAACGTATATTTGTTAACAATGGTTTGAATTTTTTACCGGCCATCAGATAAAAGAAAAGTTATACATGTTATTTATCGTTTTAATCGTAACGACTTGAGGAATATGCATAACAAGTCAGTTTTACCCCAGGGCGAATGGCGTAAAAACACAGTCCCCCCAAATAAAAGAAATGCGGTTTTTTTGTTCAATTTCACCACACTTTGAATTTTTTTCTGGTTTCGCAGTGTACTTTATGCAAAAATTCAGCCTGTCATTACAAAGTACAATTAGTGACGCAAAAAATAAGGGGTCATGTGGGTCTCTAGGTGGAAAAATGCAAGTGCTATGGCCTTTTATGCACAAGGAGGAAAAACCGAAAATGCAAAAATTGGCCCCGTCCTTAAAGGGTTAAAAACATTTATTTTCTCTGGAGTACCCCTTTAAAGTTTACCTATCACTTCAAAAACAGACCCCTACAGTATGTCTCTGTACAGCTCCCAGATTCTACAGACAGCAGGCTAGAGAACTTACAGTGATTGTAAGTATGAAAGTAGATGCTCCTGGTAACAGATGAAATAACTGTACCCATAAACTCCTGAGAAAGCTCAATGATACAGCTGCACAGGTAAGCCAAGGATAATCCAGTGTATCAATAGGAGAATTGTTTCATTATAAATAGCAATTCAACCTTTACAAGTTTATAGATGGCTCAGAAAAGCAATGTCAATGCTATGCCAATACCACTTTTGTGATTTTTTTTATATTCTTCAAATGTGTCATTTGCAATATTGTACTGTGTTTGAGCAAAATGCACTGAAAATCCAGTGTTTTATGTTCTATGGAATAGTGAATGGGTTATTTACTAACCACACTTGTGGCATTGCTGTTAGAGAACAATAGTACATGACTGCATAGGACTGACTGTGCATTGTATATAAAGAGTGCAGAGGGGATATGTATGGACTTAGAGACGAATAAGAGTGCTTGATAAGAATGAAACCTGTCTGCCCCCCGACACATCTGCATAAGCAAATCAGTATTTACCTTGTAATAATATTTTGGGAGGATTTTTTAACCCTTGCACCACTGCTTTGTTATATCTCCTAGAAGTTTATGAATAGGTTGACTGGGTGTTTCTATTCCCCTTGTCAACTTTTACTAAAGCAGGTAGGTGTATCATTTAATAGCATTTAAAATGCTTTGACAAAAGGAGTTTGAACATCATTAAAACCAGGTTGCTGTCAACTAAAAATAATCCCCACAATATCTGGATATAGCTGAGAGAAGAGCGTGGTTGTGTGCTTCACTCCCCAGCTTGCCGCTCAATCCATCTCACTGCAGCAGATAGGCTTCATTATAATACTACGAAGCCTTAAATTAGGTGAACGGAGGACTTCGGAGGTGAGCACACGTCCATGAGCTTTTCCTGTGTAGGGACCAGGGATCGGTGAGGGTCTGGGCAATAACGTTCTGGCTGCTAAACATTTTTAACGTTTTGGTGACATGTCAAATTATTATTTTTTTTTTAAGTGACAGTAAATCTTTAAATTATTCTTAGTTGAACAAAATAAAAGGTAAATTTTCAAACTTTAGTTGGCCTAATTATTTCTTTTCTATCTGCATATTATACTGTACTTAGGCCTTATTCACACGTCCCGCACGTCCATGATTGCAGATCCAAAAGCACAGATCAACCTATATCTGAATGATTTCTAGTCTGCTTTTTTACGGATCCACAATCCATTCCATGAAAAAATAGGACATGTGCTAGTGTGGATTGTGAGTGTGGTACGGATTTCCAATAGAAGTCTATGGGATCCGTGTTTTTCACAAATGGCACGATTGTCACATCCATAACGTGTGAAAAACACAGATCGAATCTAAGCAAGCTAGTGCTTTTGTTTTACCAATTTAAGATTTTGTGCGGATAGGTATGCACTATGGATGCATTTACTGCCATTTTTCACGGAGTAAAAATAGCGGCCTATATGCGGACCTAAAAAAAAAAAAATCACTAAATGTGTGTATGAGGTCTAAGGTCTAAATAATTTCAGAAAGACGCCCCATATAGGTAGTACATAAAGAATCCTTTCTACATTAGGTTCATGTGCACAGACCGCCAGGAGTCCCATGAAAAACCCCAGTACATCCTAGAGGCCGTTCTTCTAGTGGAAATAGCTCCATAGTATGCAATGCAAAAAAACAGCATGCCTTGTGTATCAGTCTGATAGAATTCTATAGGAGCTATATTCAGGATATCTGAAACACAGAATTTACAGGTAGCTTCTTATTTTCTAAAGTTTTTTTTTACCTCTATTTAAAGGTTTTATCCAGTGGTATAAATGAATAAAAACTAGATAAAAAGCAATCCCCACTTTATTGATCCTCCACCAACACTCACCAGGTCCTCACTGACAGGCTGCAGGATTCAAATATAGAGTGATCGGGTTCACGCAAACCCAAACTTACAGTAAGTATGCCCATCTCCACCTATTATGTTACAGTACACAACATATATATATATATATATATATATATATATTTTTTTTTTACATTTTAGAGCAGTCAGCACCCTGGAGAGCGCAGACAGCAGCTCACAGGCTGAGACAGAGACAGAAAAAAAAACCAAACGTACAAAGCTTCAGCCTATTACTTCCTATAACATGTAATGGAGGCTGCTTGTTATCTTTTTTAATCTATATGTTTTATTCTATTTTATGTGCATGGTTATGGAGATGGCCATCTTGTTTGGGCATTAAATATATGTATATAAGAATATAAAATATGCTTTACAGCAGCCACATGGACCATGGGAACAGAGGAGTTATCTAGGCATGCTCTGTGACCTGTGCAGAGGAAAAGGAGGGGAGCTGTGACTATCACCTATTGTTAACGGTAGAACCTTTATGTGTTACCTTTATTGTAATCCTGCTTGTAATGATAAGGAGGAGACTGCTGAGAAGTGTTCTCTACAGGATAGGAAGTCTCAGCTTATTATTAGGCTCAGTGGTTAGAATGCAAATCACAAACTCTCAGGATTATTTTTAAATATATATAAAAAAAATGTGCTCAGCATAAAACCTTTGATATAAGCGTCGCCTCCTAGTGTCACTGACACACAGTTCAGCCAATCACTGTGCACAGCGGTGACCCTCCTCTGCCAATTGGCTGACCAGACATCTCCCTTTAATTCATTTAAGTTTATCCTATGACTAGGGATTAGTGAACTTTGGGTAAGTTTGGGTTTGTGCAAACTTAATCAATTGCCATTGAATTCTCTAGGGCTGCATCCATCTTCTCTAGGCTGCAGGGTTCAAATGTAGAGTGATCGGGTTCACGTGAACCTGAACTTACAGCAAGTTTGCCCATCTCTACCAATGACGTTACAGTACACAACATATATAGGGGGAGATTTATCAAAAATGGTGTAAAGTGAAACTGCCTCAGTTGCCCCTAGTCAGATTTCACTTTTCATTCCTCACAGTCTCTTTGGAAAATGAAAGGTGGAATCTGATTGGTTGCTAGGGGTAACTGAGCCAGCTTCACTTTACACCATGTTTGATAAATCTCCCCCATAGTTTTTACCAAGAAGCCAATTTTTAAATTTTAGAGCAGTCAGCACCCTGGAGAGCGCAGACAGCCGCACACAGGCTGAGACTGAGAGAGATAGAAATAAAAGAATTGTTCAAAGCTTCCACGGATTACTTCCTATAACATGCAATGGAGGACGCTTCATATTCAAAAGAATTCCCAATGAATTCCTGCTTCATAAAGGTACGGGTCATGAATGCTGTATCTCACTGAATTAATATTCCAGAGTCTCGTCATGAATAATGGTGCAGCCCTCTTTGGTCTCCTCCATTGCACGATAGCCATTTTTGCTAGGATCTGGTGACCTTCGTCTGTGCCACGGTATAATGGAAGCTACAGCAGGAAAACACAATGAAATAAGCGGCATGCTTTGCATTTTCCAATACGCTACACTTCAATGCCTCCCCTGTGTATGTGCCATGTGGTGACTGATCAGCCCAAAAAGGATATTCAGTCTTACAGCCTACTGAAATGAATATGTTACACCGTGTAAAACTGTGTCTAACAATACAGAGCAATGAAATGAGATTCCCCTACCATAACATTATGACAAATTCCATCCAACGTACACAATTTTTTTTTTGTTTCTCGCTAACAAAAAAAATAAATTAGATTTGCTAAAAAGGCAAAGAAGCATTACTATGGATCTGTCAAAATATATGTATGTTTCAGGATGATTACTGACAGGCGCTATGCTCCAATGAACCCCAAGGGTTGTGTCTGCTTCAGTAGGCAAGGAATAAGACGAGGCATCTCTCCCCATAGAAAACTATTACTGCCCCTTACATATTCCAGATTTAAAGCAAATATCCAATTTAGTAGGTTAGCCCTGTAAAAGAAAAAAATGTAAAATATAATAAGTTCCATTTACATAATTGCTACATAAGACGGCTGGGAATAAAGGATACACAAAATAGGAGAATTTTGTCAAAGAAAATTACGTTTAAGAGACAAGAGTCGGATCCTGAACTCATATTATAATACACCGTATAAAAGGGAAAATAAAATACTTGGCTATTTTTTTTTTTTTGTGTGCAAATTTTATTCATAACCAAAAAACCTATCGCTAATAATTAAAGGGGACATACTGTAATTATAACGCAGCCCTATTACCTTTACATTGTCTGATTACAACTGTAACCCCTATTACCTTGCAGCTGGGAGAGAGAGAATATCTTCTAATACCGTAGTTAAAGGAATTGCCTGCTTTAGACAACCCTTTTCCACTTGACCTATTAGGGCACATGGATGTAATAGAGGAAGGTCCCCTGAGTGACCTTCCTATGTAATAGCCAGGGCCAGACTTGACCATGCATTATATGGATGGATCATTTCAGTGCAACAGCAATACTAGCCGGCCAGCTCATCACCAGGGAGTCCCTTCAGACAGATGGGGTTGTTCACCCTAGACAGCTCCTTTAAGGTAGCAATTTACTGCACTGTGTGTATTAGCACAAAAATCAGCTGTAACATGCAGGTAACCAAACAGCACACATAAAGCACATGTCTATTTTTATTTTTTGTACATGGTTATGGCGACAGCCATATTGTTTGGGCATTAAAAAATATGCATTACAGCAGCCATGGACCATAAGAACAGAGGAGGTACCTAGGCATGCTCTGTGACCTGTGCATAGGGGAGGAGGAGAGCTGTGACTATCACCTATTGTTAATTGTAGAACAGTTATTATCTTTAGGTGCTACCTTTATTGTAATCCTGCAACATCCTGCGAAATCCATCCTCTACAGGATAAGGAGTCGCAGCTTATTATTAGGCTTAGTAGTCAGAATGAAAACCATACGTTTTAAGGATTATTTTTAAACACAGAAAAAATATGCGGGAAAAAATATGTTCAGTAAAAACATTTTTTTATTTAGGCTGTCCGTAGCCCTCTGCAAATACACAGATCCATTCATTGGTGAAGGGTGGTCCTATGGGAGTGTGAAGGAGCCCATTCAATAGGTCATTTAGCAATAGGTCATTTTCTGAAGACATATTCCCTTTAAGGTGTTATTCAGAATTAAAGCACTTAACCTCTATTCACAGGATAAGGGATAAGGGTCAGATGACAAAGGGTCTAACCACTGGGACCTGCCTCTGATTTTAGAACAGGGCCCTGAGCCTGTTATGAATGGAGTGACGAGTTGCAAATCTGCTCAGTCATTCACTATGGGAGCTGCTGAAGGTAGCCGGGCGCTGTAGCTGACTACCTTCAGCTGCTCCATAGGCAATGAATGAAGTTGCAGCGCCCACACACATCTCCCTGCTCATTCACAGACCCACTCTGGAGGGAGCAGTCCTGTGTGTTCTATGGGGAAGCTTAACTCTCTGAGAACAAAGGGGTCGGGCAGTGACTTTCCACCACGTCTGACCACTATCTCAACCAACATCATCTGATGGTGGATGATTCAGGATCATACCGATGGCCAAACCTGCTGATGAACGTATACTGGGTTCACACTATGTATATTTCAGGCTGTATTTGGTCCTCATGTCAGGTCCTCATAGCAACCAAAACCAGGAGTGGATTGAAAACCCAGAAAGGATCTGTTCACACAATGTTGAAATTGAGTGGATGGCCGTCATATAACGGTAAATAACTGCCATTATTTCAATACAACAGCCGTTGTTTTAAAATAACAGCAAATATTTGCCATTAAATGACGGCCATCCACTCAATTACAACATTATGTGAACATAGCCTTTCTGTGTTTTCAATCCACTCCTTGTTTTGGTTGCTATACAGCCTCAAACATACAGCCTCAAATATACGTAGTGTGAACCCAGCTCAAGGTGTATGGGGACCTTTAAAGTGTCACTGTCGTGATAACTTTAAGAATGTAAATGAACAGTAGATGTGAAATAAAGCAAGCTTGCAATATACATTCTTTTTTTTTGTCCAGGTCCAGCCTCCAGAAGGCAGATTTTCTGACTTGTGCTAGTTAAAAAAAAAAAAAAACTAACCACAAGAATTCTGGCCAGTACAGAGTCACGGCTCAATATATATCTGTCAATCACATGACTGCCTTCTCTCTGTGCACGCTCGCATGGCCTGGGACTGTTTTTTAACTCTTTGAGAATAACACAGTCAGAAAACAGGAAGTGCCGTGTTCTCCACGATAACTAAAAAATAAATAAATAATGATTGGAAATTGTAAACTTGCTTTATATCAGATCTACTGTTGATTTAGATTTTAAAAGTTAGAACGACAGTGACACTTTAAGGATAAGTGATACGTAACTTTAACTCAGAATAGCCCTTCAGGGCACAATCCCCTGTGCTACCATTGACTTTACTGTTCCATTATCTCTCTTTTCCTAGGAGTCTGTGGCTTTTGGATAAAGCGTTCAGTGGAGCAGGGCTGGAATCACAGTGATCACACACCGTTGCGGTCAATCACAGCTGATTTTCCATGTCGGGAGGTAAGGTAGTATACAATCAGACACTCGCTGAACATTACCTATTATATTCTGTGTTTACAGAACAGTCGGAAAGAGAGACGACCATTTATTTTCTATGCTGTATAAATAGCTATGTGTATTCTGTACTTTAAACGCCCGGGTCCTTGAGCCATTTAGATAAAGCTGCCTATGTAATGGATAGCTGGGGGTGAAATGCCACCGGTGAAAAATGACTCTTCTTTTACAAATTAATTCAACTGTTTTCAAAAGGGAAAACTTCTGCTGCAGATTGGAGCTGGAAAGGTCAGATATGCATAGTAAAGTCCTTACACGAAAGATTTTTTTTTACTTGACTTGAGAGCCGTACTTAATCATTTGGATATTTAAGTGCAATAAAAATACACATTAAAAAAAAACAACCTTTATGTCGCCTCTTATCCAGGTAATGGACGGATCCGACAGTTTATAGTTTGTGGATGTTCCGGATTATTTGGTAGATTCACATGCATGGGACGTGAAAACTAATGTTACATGTATAAATCACCATCCTACATAATGGGCGGTAGGACAGACACATTGAGAAATTGATCTGTACCGATAACAGAGTCTGCAGCAGGGATATATGAGTCTACTCATTGACTAGAAATCCTGCTGAGGCCAGCAATACTGTAACAAGACGTGTTATTATCCAGACAGCAATCATTGTAGGCTGAAGTTTCCCCATAAGACTGAGCTCATGGCGCTATTACCATAGGTGACTGAGGATACAGCATCTAGTATCAGCCAGGGATGAGGCCTCCTTGACCAGAGGAAACAATACAGTATCCCTCCAGCTTAAAATCCCTGTCTGGTGACTTACATGTAGGGATTTGGGGCTTGGGAGCCACATCAGTAGGGTAGCAGCTACATCTACTATGCAAAATAAAGGGGCCACAATGCTGGTCTAGTGCTCTGTACCTTTAATTCTGTGCCCAATACCACACAAGTCAGACACCAACTTAACCGCGCTCTACAATCCTTATATGCAGTGACTGGAATCAACTCTGCATGGGGTTCTCCCAGATTCTAATGCCTCTCAGAGACCCACAGAGATACCGTAGGAAACTTAAAGATCAAGAGTCACTTTGGGTCAACTAAAACATGGTGGACCTGTTGGAGAATAAAACTGTCCCAGCCATGGTCAAGGACCATGCGGAAACTGTGTTACCAAGTTTATTTGCAACCACCAAGTGTAACCTGCAACCACCAAGCATACTGTACGGAAAGTAACCTGCAACCACCAACTGTGCTGTATCACCAAGTGTGATCTGCAACCACCAAGCATACTGTACCACCAAGTGTAACATGCAAGCACCAACTGTGCTGCACCACCAAGTGTGATCTGCAACCACCGAGCATACTGTACCACCAAGTGTGATCTGCAACCACCGAGCATACTATACCACCAAGTGTGATCTGCAACCACCAAACATACTATAGCACCAAGTGTGATGTACAACCATCAACTGTGCTGTACCACACAGTGTAATCTGCAAGCACCAAGCATACTGTCCCTCCAAGTGTAATCGGCAAGCACCAAGCATACTGTACCACCAAGTGTGATCGGCAAGCACCAAGCATACTGTACCACCAAGTGTAACCTGCAAGCACCAACTGTGTTGTATCACCAAGTGTGATCTGCAACCACCAAGCACACTGTACCACCAAGTGTAACCTGCAAGCATATTTTACCACAACTGCAATAAAAAAAATGCACTTTACCACCAGCTGTGACCTGCAGCCACCAAACATACTGTGCCACCTAGTGCGTCCTGCAACTATCAACTGTGTTGTGCCATTTATGAAAAAAATCATTGTTGGTTTATCCATTTATCTACAATAAAGTTTTGCACAGTTTCTTCTGGGGAGCAACCCCCTCATGCAGATTTACAAAGCAAAATGAAGCCAAAATGTCACCAAATAGAGTTCATCATGCCACGGACAACATCTTGAACAATTTGGTGCAATCTGCAATAATTTTTTCTTGTATCCCCGATTCTGAGAACTTATGATCTCCAGGTAGGAAAACTTTCCCCTCCATGCGGGTGAATGAGAGGCATGCCTTTTTCCTATACGCAGCTTTCATCCAGGATATGTTTGTTTCCCTATAATTGTTTCGCTTATCTGTGGTAATTGCTAAGATTGGAAAAGAATAGCAGAAGCTTTATTTTGCATGAGCGAATTACGGATGATTTTTGATGCTATTATGTATACGGCTCTTTTCAGAAGCTATGTTAATGAGTTTTGGAGTACAGGCAAGTATATGCACCGTGTCAGGGGAAAACTCGGCTATTATCATGATGTGGTTGGCTAGCCAGCCATATTCCTAGAGTGCTATTTACATTTCATATAAAGCCTCCATATCGTACATTTATCTGCGTCTGCTTCTTGGGATGCTGGCTAAAAAAAGACATCTCTTAACTAGGTGCACTGAGATGATTTGTCAGGGCTGCGGCCAGACTGGGATGACAAACAGGGCTATATACTGTACAATACACAGATGGATTGCAGCTAGTATAGATTCTGCATTAAAATGTAGAGCAAAGCAGAAGGCTGAGATGAAACTTAAAGGGCTACTAGACTTTTTCGTAGCAAAAATAGACAAAGGACAACTGTAGAGTATCAAACCGAATCTATATACACAGAGTGGCCCAAAAGTAGGTGGACAGTACATGTAATAGGGAGATTTATCAAACATGGTGTAAAGTGAAACTGGCTCAGTTGCCCCTAGCAACCAATCAGATTCCACTTTTCATTCCTCACAGACTCTTTGGAAAATGAAAGGTGGAATCTGATTGGTTGCTAGGGGCAACTGAGCCAGTTTAACTTTACACCATGTTTGATAAATCTCCCCCTTCATAACTCTATTACACATACTGTCCACCTACTTTTGGACCACGCTGTGTGTATATATATATATATTATGTATATATATATATATATATATATATATATATATATATATATATATATAATAGATAGATAGATATACACACACATGCATGCAGAGTCCACTCATAAGAAACACACCAGTGGCAAATGACAAAGTCCACTATAAACTATTGCCCTCTGGTGGTGTGGTGGGTCAGTACGTAGTTATGGTATACTCCATGGTATATACTAGGGCCCTGGAAGCTGACAATAGCTGCAGCTGCAAGAGCCTGGGTGGAGATACTCACATACATACATTGATATAGGTTGCCACATCATATATATGGAGGATTTGTATGCAAGGCATTTATGACATGTCCTATAAATATAATGTGAATGTCTATGGAATGCTCCTTTAAACTTCTCTGAAAACCCCTCCGGCTGTAGGTCAGGCCTCAAACGTCTAGAAGACTGGAATGCTGGGGAGACCTTGTCAGGCACAAAGATGCATTTATCGGGAATGGGAAACTTTGCAACAGTATGGTTATTAGAAACATTGCCTCTTTCTCCACTTATGAGTCACTTCCATCCGCTTCCCCAAAATCAGAGAGATCCAGTTAAATGCTGCCCATGTTCTATTAAAAGGGGAGGGGGTGAGGAAGCTGCTGAATAGCGACAGAGAGATTTGGCTGCAGATTGTCATATCCTGTGAGAAATAAGTGTTATATCCTACCTAGGGATTGGATTCACACTACATTTTTTTCATCCGTTTCTGTAAAAAATATTTGTGTGCATCCATTTGGATCAGTTTTTTCCTTGATTTCAGTAATAAAAAAAACACATCAAAACACAAACGTAGTGTGAACCCAGCCTTACCATCTCAGTACGGTTCTATAATGTCCTCCATCATGCTGCTGTGATATAGGGGAGCAGGATACCTTCTTATACATGTGTGCAGTGTATGGGGAGCATTGTAGCAGCTAGTCTACACCCACTAAGTTCAGGGAAAACTGACAACTGCTGAGGAGAAAACTGGTGATAAATGTTATAACCAGAAATACTGCTACGCCTTCCGTACATACAACCCATTTTAATTCTGAAGAGTCACTTGAAATGCCTAACCTTTATGTGCATAAAGCGAACCCCGTTCTGTTTCTTTTACTTTGTATTATTACTATACTGTTTTCCTAAAATGATACTTTAGTGTAAACAATAATATAAAAAAAATGCATATACAGTGTGTATATATATATATATATATATACACACACACACACACACACACACATCTTTACTGGAGTGGAAAAACTCCATCTCCAGCCACTCCAGTTCTTCAGGAACGGCATCTCTAGCCCCATTTGATAAGTCAAGATCAAGTATAGCGGTAATACATGGAGCCTGGGTACTTTTTCTTCCTACAGCTTGACCTCACTTCCTGAGATGAAAGCCTGTCATGTAAAACTATTTATAAGGAAAATGTGTATCGTTCAGTACAATCACAAGCATTGAGCATCCGGCATATAGATCAATAGATTAATCTGTATGCGGCACAAGGCGCTCGCACGTCTGTAATTCACCATCTTTCACACTGTGCATTAAAAAGCCTACAGAATAGTAAATAAACTCAAAGTATTGAGGCGAAGCCGGAGCAATGCACATATAATGGCTGACAATCCCATATATTTCCAGCAGAGTCACTGACAGGGATACTCTACAGTCACTTATAGCGCACGAACACCACAGAAATACATCATTGGTCTCCATTACATCTATTGAGTGCAGTTATGGCTTGGTTTTAGGTTAGATTTACACGCACTGTATAAGCTGTGGATTCTATGCAATGTAATTCAATATAAGTAAATTGTAGAACAAAGCATATACAGCATATATAGTGTGAGTGTTGTGGCATCAAAAGGTCCCAAATTTTTGTGAGACGTCGGTCATACAGAGAATAAAGCAATAAAGCAATAGCGAGAGAGATATCACCAATCAATAGACCGGAAATCCAAAAACCATCAATCTAATAGACATAAAATAAACAATACACATACAAACAGCCACAGGATATTATCCAAAGGAAAGATATAAAAATAAAAAGCAGCAATCACCACAAAACATACAATGATAATGATCTCAAGTCATATGATCGTGTACATATGTCGCCTCACCCTCTTTATATGGGCATTTTAACTCTTTACTTTCTGTCCACTTATCTTAAAGGGATCTGCTCTGTATTCCTTCAGCCTATAGCTCCTATTTTTAACGCTGGAAACAACAGGAGAGAAAAGAGGATACAGTGATATACACTGTATGGAAAATAACTTACAGAGTTGGCACTATCAAGCTGAATAAGCATAGTACATGGGTACATTTGTTGGTAAGTATGCATGACAAAGGCCAATGGTGCCAAAATGTTGCACCTTGTGATAAAGGTCTGATTATTGACCAGAATCCTGACTCCGCTGTGACCTTTTGTATCTTTGTTTCTCTATCTATCTATAGCCAGTCAAGAGAAGAATATTTGGGACTTTAATCCAAGTAGAATAAAGTGAATCTGCCAGGGATTGTTGGCACAGAGGCACATCAGACCCCATAATAAAGATAGAGCTGATGACACACATTTTGGGGATAATTTTGAATTTGACTGGTGGGGGACTCTACTGTCAGACCACCACCACCACCACCACCAATTAGTTTTTTGGTCCCCCATCCTGTCTATAGGTGATATTTTCAGGTTGGAATTACCACCTTGATGCATGTCATTATAATTTACTTGCCTGGTCATACACCTGTTATATACATTATCAATATTTAGCATGACACCTCACCAGATGTCTATAGCACCGGGCATATGGTATCTAGAGACCAATAGCAGTGTTATAATTCTGATGATAATAGAATATAACATAATATAGAAACACTGTAAGACAAGTCAGATATAATACTCATCCCAACTAAAGAGTCCATCTTTCTCCTGGAGAAAAACTAGTTGTCCCCAGTCCTGGGATGTGGAACCTTTGTCCCCAGTCCTGGGATGTGGAACCTTTCTCCCCAGTCCTGGGATGTGGAGTTCCTCTGTTATTCCTCTTGGATATTTAAAAATAAATTGAACAGTTACAAGTTGGGGGCGTGTCCCTACACTGTCCAACATTGTCCAATCAAAGCTGACGCCCCCTTAACAAGAAAGTGGGAAAAGGTGACACCCAGTTGTCAATTTATTAATATTCAAGCGGAAAAACAGGAACGGCACAACACAGTCCTGTTGTACATATAATGTCTTCCAGTAACCTTGTATTTTATTAATTTGCTCATTCTGGGCTTAGTCGTTTCAGTAGTGACTGACAGCCATCTCTGTATGAATGTTTCTCCCTGAAAGAGTGTCAATCTTTAGATGAGACCACCCCTGGACTTCTTGCAGGAATCTGTTCACACAAAACTAGATCTGTCTGCTTACCTCATCCTATTCTATAAGATGGAAAACAGACTTTTCATGGTGACAGGTTCCCTTTAAATAAATCACATGACTAATATCTTATAATGTGATGATGTATACGGCATGGGTGAAGAGTTCTTGTGATACAGCACAGACTTCTAAGATAACGTCATTCATTGTAAAGGTGAGAGAGCATCTGCTATAGGAGACGTGTGGAATCCCAGGCACATACATAGCTGATGATACATAGGATCAGGACAATAGGATCACCTGTGTGATCAGGTGGATGCGGACGGTGGCACATCGTGTCCCAGCGCCTGTAAATCACAGGCCGGTAGCTGCAGTCCTTCAGTGTATTCAGAGATAATTTGACGTTAAGCAGACACAGCAGGGCTCCTATTCTCTTTACAGTTGTAAAGCTGATGCCAGCTGAAGCCTAGTGGCTCTCGAAAGCGGCATCCTTAGAAAGAGTAAAGCTACGGCCAATGATTTCTATGGAGTCCCTGGATATGACAAGTATCCTCAATGCCGAATATACAAACCAGATGTCATAGTCCAGGCAACCCCCGGTGTACCCGGCAGAGAGGCACAACCATGTACACCGCTTCATACTATAGGAGCCATGATAGTCACAGGAGTAGCCTACAGACACAATGTAACAGAGACTATCGAGGCTTACATGGCCCTGTCACGTGTCTACAAGTGACTGGACTCGCCTCATGATGTCACCTGTAGTCCCAGTATATAGGGGCTGCTGGACAATGATGGGAAGAAGTAGTACTATGGGTGCAAGGACAGATGGCTGCTGAAATAACCTATAGAACAATCCTGTCCATCATCACATCCCAACGCCAGTCACTGTACACACACTCAATAAAACAGAAGTAGCAGTGTACTTAAAGGGAAACTCCACGTTTAGAGCTATAACTTTATAGTATAAACTTCATCATTTAGGAGGAACATGGTTTGATAATACACAATGAGATGAGTGTATCGACCACCTAGCTGACCCTATAGAGTGTAGGGTGTAGATGGATAACTCCTATCCCTCCCCTGCACCTATCAGTTTACATTGTAAAGTTAGGGCCCTTCCAGTGTCCTTGTTACCTCATGTGCTGACAGAAAGGCCCCCCAATAATCCACATGTGCACATGTGTATACTATAGGTTCTATAGACTGCTTATATAGATTGGTGAGAACATCTATGGCTACTAGAGACCCCTACGTACAGGAGTACATGTGAATAAATTCTACAGACCCGCATATAAATCTGAGCATGTGTGTACAGGTTCTACAGACCTCCAAACACAGAGGGCGAGAGCACTTGTCTATAGGTTCTACAGACCTCCAAACACAGAGGGAGAGAGCACTTGTCTATAGGTTCTACAGACCCTTCCCCCATACACAGAGGGCGAGAGCACTTGTCTATAGGTTCTACAGACCCTTCCCCCATACACAGGGGGTGAGAGCACATGTCTATAGCTTCTACAGACCCTTCCCCCATACACAGAGGTGAGAGCACATGTCTATAGGTTCTACAGACCCTTCCCCCATACACAGAGGTGAGAGCACATGTCTATAGGTTCTACAGACCCTTTCCCCATACACAGAGGTGAGAGCACATGTCTATAGGTTCTACAGACCCCTCCCCCATACACAGAGGTGAGAGCACATGTCTATAGGTTCTACAGACCCTTCCCCCATACACAGAGGTGAGAGCACATGTCTATAGCTTCTACAGACCCTTCCCCCATACACAAAGGTGAGAGCACATGTCTATAGGTTCTACAGACCCTTCCCCCATACACAGAGGTGAGAGCACATGTCTATAGGTTATACAGACCCTTCCCCCATACACAGGGGGTGAGAGCACATGTCTATAGGTTCAACAGACCCTTCCCCCATACACAGGGGGTGAGAGCACATGTCTATAGCTTCTACAGACCTCCAAACAGAGGTGAGTGTAGTTGTCTATAGGTTCACAGACCCCCCTCCCCCATACACAGAGGTAAGAGCACCTGTCTATAGGTTTAACAGACCTCCAAACACAGAGGTGACAGAACTTGTCTATAGTTTCTAAAGACCCCGACCCATACACAGAGGTAAAAGCACTAGTCTTTAGGTTCTACATACCCGCTCCCTATACACAGGGGTAACAGCACTTGTCTATAGGTTCTACAGACCCCCTTCCTATACACAGGAGTGGGCACATGTCTAGAGTTTCTACCATAAACATAAAGATCACATGTCTATAGGTCCGATAAACCCTCATATACAGGTGTGGGCACACATGTATACTGTAGGTTCTATAGATACCCCACTATATATATATACACACACACACACACACACACACACATATGTGCAAATGTAGGTTCTATAGACCCCTATTTACAAGGGTTGGCACATAACTTTAGAACCTATACACATGCTCATGTCTATATACAGGGATGTATAGAACATACAGATGCTTGGCTCACCTCTGGGACCTAGAGAACCTATAGACATGTTCTCATCCCTGTAACTGGATCTCTAAATCATATAGACAATATGTTCTTAGATTTATATGAAGGCCTATAGATTCTATAGACATTTGTTCACCCCTGTAAATGGCACATTACAGAACCTACAGATATAAGTATACGTTCTATAGACCCCATATAAAGAGATGACAACATATTGGGCTGAGCACCTATATACATGGGTGAGCACCTGTGTAAACCCCCATATACAGGGCTGAGTGCAAGAGTATACTGTAGGTTCTATAGACCTCCCTAGCTTAGTACATGTGTGTAGGCTCTATAGACCCCCTCCCCCCATGTACAGAGCTGGCACGTGTCTATAGATACAGCTCCACATATATAGGGCTGAGCACAAGGGTACAATGTAGGTTCTATAGAACCCCATATACAGGGCTGAACACATGTTTCCTGTAGGATCTATAAACCCCCATATACAGGGCGGAACATGTGTATACTGTGAGATCTATTGACCCCCATATACATGGCTGAACACATGTGTATAGTGTAGGTTCTATAGACTCCCATATATTCAGGGCTGAGAACATGTGTATACTGTAGGTTCTATAGACTCCCATATACAGGACTAATCACATGCACATGTGTATACTGTAGGATTTAAAGACACCCCATATACAGGACTGAATACATGTACATAACTGAGTACATGTGTATACTGTAGGTCCTATAGACCCCCATATACATGACTGAGTACATGTGTATACTGTAGGATTTAAAGACACCCATATACAGGACTGAATACGTGTATACTGCGAGATCTATAGACGTCCATATACATAACTGAGTACATGTGTATACTGTAGGTCCTATAGACACCCCATATACATGGCTGAGCACGTGTATACTGTAAGGTCTATAGAAGCCAATATGCAGTGCTGAGCACATGTGTATACTGTAAGTCCTATAGACCCCCATATACATGGCTGAGCACGTGTATACTGTAAGGTCTATAGAAGCCAATATGCAGTGCTGAGCACATGTGTATACTCTACTGTAGGTTCCATAGACACCCCCTCCCCCATATACACGGCTGAGCAGGTGTACTGTGTAGGTTCTATAGACCCAAAATATATACCGGTCTGAGTAAATGAGTATGCTGTAGCATCTATAGACACCCCATATACAGGACTGAACACATGCATATACTGTAGGTTCTATAGACCATCATATACATGGCTGACCACATGTGTACGATGTAGGTTCTATAGACAACTATATACAGGGCTGAGTACATGTGTATACTGTAGTTCCCCCCCCCCCCATATACAGGGCTGGGCATGTGTATATGTTCTATAAACCTCAGTATACAGGGTTGTGTATACTGTAGGTATATAGACCCCCCCCCATATACAGGGTTAAGCACATGTTTACACTGTAGGTTTTATAGACACAGCCCCCCCATATACAGGGCTGAGAACATGTATATACTATAGACCCCCATATACACGGCTGAGAACATGTGTACACTGTAGACCCCCACATACAGAGCTGAGCACATGTGTATACTATAGACCCCCATATACAGGGCTGAGCACATGTATACACTGTAGACCCCATATACAGGGCTGAGCACATGTGTATACACTATAGACCCCCATATACAGGGCTGAGCACATGTATACACTGTAGACCCCCATATACAGGGCTGAGCACATGTGTATACTATAGACCCCCATATACAGGGCTGAGCACATGTGTATATACTATAGACCTCCATATACAGGGCTGAGCACATGTGTATACTATAGACCCCCATATACAGGGCTGAGCACATGTGTATATACTATAGACCCCCATATACAGGGCTGAGCACATGTGTATACTATAGACCCCCATATACAGGGCTGAGCACATGTGTATACTATAGACCCCCATATACAGGGCTGAGCACATGTGTATACTATAGACCCCCATATACAGGGCTGAGCACATGTGTATATACTATAGACCCCCACATACAGGGCTGAGCACATGTGTATACTATAGACCCCCATATACAGGGCTGAGCACATGTGTATATACTATAGACCCCCATATACAGGGCTGAGCACATGTATACACTATAGACCCCATATACAGGGCTGAGCACATGTATACACTATAGACCCCCATATACAGGGCTGAGCACATGTGTATATACTATAGACCCCATATACAGGGCTGAGCACATGTGTATATACTATAGACCCCCATATACAGGGCTGAGCACATGTATACACTATAGACCCCCATATACAGGGCTGAGCACATGTGTATATACTATAGACCCCATATACAGGGCTGAGCACATGTGTATATACTATAGACCCCATATACAGGGCTGAGCACATGTGTATATACCATAGACCCCATATACAGGGCTGAGCACATGTATACACTATAGACCCCCATATACAGGGCTGAGCACATGTGTATATACTATAGACCCCCATATACAGGGCTGAGCACATGTGTATATACTATAGACCCCCATATACAGGGCTGAGCACATGTGTATATACTATAGACCCCATATACAGGGCTGAGCACATGTGTATACTATAGACCCCCATATACAGGGCTGAGCACATGTGTATACTATAGACCCCCATATACAGGGCTGAGCACATGTGTATATACTATAGACCCCATATACAGGGCTGAGCATATGTGTATACTATAGACCCCCATATACAGGGCTGAGCACATGTGTATATACTATAGACCCCCATATACAGGGCTGAGCACATGTGTATATGCTATAGACCCCCATATACAGGTCTGAGCACATGTGTATACTATAGACCCCCATATACAGGGCTGAGCACATGTGTATATACTATAGACACCCATATACAGGGCTGAGCACATGTGTATATACTATAGACCACCATATACAGGGCTGAGCACATGTGTATATACTATAGACCCCCATATAGAGGGCTGAGCACATGTGTATATACTATAGACCCCATATACAGGGCTGAGCATATGTATACACTATAGACCCCCATATACAGGGCTGAGCACATGTGTATATACTATAGACCCCATATACAGGGCTGAGCACATGTATACACTATAGACCCCCATATACAGGGCTGAGCACATGTGTATATACTATAGACCCCATATACAGGGCTGAGCACATGTATACACTATAGACCCCCATATACAGGGCTGAGCACATGTGTATATACTATAGACCCCCATATAGAGGGCACATCCCCATAGGGCGGTGTACACACACACGCGGTTCTCACCTCCAGAGCTGTCCTAGCTGCAGGATATGGATGAGTGACTGCAGGAGCCAGATGCAGAAGGAGCAGGACGCGGAGCGGGTGCTGTGGGCCCGGGTGGCGGGGCTGCTCCCGGTGGCCGGGTTCCCGGGCTTGTTGCTGGCCGTAGACGCCTGTCTCTGCGGGGTAGAAGGTCGCACGTCCGCCTCTCCCGGCGCTGCCGCGGTCCCCGTCTTGGCGTCCACCGGGGAGCACTGGGCGCTGTTCTCGGTGCTGAAGTCGTGCACGAACCACCTGAAGCTGAAGACCTGCACGGAGAGCGAGCCGAGCAGCACGAAGAACAGCGTCAGCCCGAACCACCAGCGCTGGCCCCGCACGTAGTAGTCCACGGACAGCCAGATGTCGCTGCCCACATCGGCGAAGTACACGGCCACCGCGGCCAGGATCCACAGGCAATCCCACACCGAGTACCGGCGCTGCTCCCGGGCCAGGCGCAGGCACAGCCCCGGGGACCCCCCGCCGCCCGCCGCCACTCTGCTACTGCAGCAGCACCGGGAGCCGCCGTCCGAGCAGCCCCCATCCCCGGCACCGGAGCCCGGCTGGGAGCCCGACGCCAAGCCCTGCACCGAGCCCGAGTGGTCGGAGTTCTGCAGCGGGGTGAAGGCGACGTCGCTCTTCTTCATCTTCAGCATCCCGTCCGACTTGGCCGCCATGATGGGGAGACGGAAAAAAATAAAAAAAGAATCAAAAATGTATTAGTGAGAGTACCGGGAGCGGAGCGGCAGATCCCTCCTTTATTATGTGACAGCAGCAGCGGCGCTGGCCTCCGCCCCTCCCCGGCCCGCCGGCCGCCCCCACCGCCTCCTCCTCCTCCCGGGGGCCGGCCCGCCGAGAGCGCCGCCTGTCTGCGTGCAGAGCCAACCTCACCCTGCAGCCCCCCGCCTCACACCGGCGGATGATGGGATGAGGTCATCCCTCTCCTCTGCCTCCCCTGTCACCAGCGGGAGGAGGAGGGATGCAGCAAGGCGGGGAGAGGGGTGAACCGAGGATAGACCGACCACAAAGCGGGAGGCGCCCGCCACTCACAGCGTCCCCCGGAGGACGCTCAGCATCCGCTATAGGACTCACAGCATCCCCTATAGGACGCTCCGCAGCCAGCGTGACATTCAGCGCCCCCTAGAGGACACTCTGGGCATTCACTATGACATTCATCTATAGGACACAGCAATGTAATATATATATGCTATAGGACACAGCAATGTAATATATATGGTATAGGACACAGCAATGTAATATATATGTACTATAGGACACAGCAATGTAATATATATGCTATAGGACACAGCAATGTAATATATATGCTATAGGACACAGCAATGTAATATATATATGCTATAGGACACAGCAATGTAATATATATATATGCTATAGGACACAGCAATGTAATATATATATATGCTATAGGACACAGCAATGTAATATATATGCTATAGGACACAGCAATGTAATATATATGTACTAAAGGACAAAGCAATGTAATATGTATAGTATAGGACACAGCAATGCAATATATATGCTATAGGACACAGCAATGTAATATATATATACTATAGGACACAGCTATAGAACACAGCAATGTAATATATATATATATACTATAGGATACAGCAATGTAATATATATGAACTGGAGAGAATGGAACGGCTGCACATCCCGTCTATGGCTGATACTAATGCCGCTAGGCCTATATTAAAAATCAACACCAGAGTGTCTGTATATGAATTGATCAAGCCATATTGCCCCGTGTACCACCGCGCAGGTCCTCTGGTCCACACGGGTCCCTACGCTAACTCCACACCGTGTCGGTCAGCGACCGCCAACCCTGCAAAGCGTGCACGTGCAGGGAAGGGAGGCCATGGAACGGCTCTGCAACCCCAATGTCACAGGACCAGACCCAAAAAGCCCCACCAAAACCCAGCCAGCACCACCGGCGGGGAAGGCTTCCCCCAAACGACACAAGTATGGATATGGTATTACACTTACCATTGCTGCTCTCACAGAATGGGGAAGACATAGGGTCCAGACCTGTGAGCACAGACATATCCTGCTAATTTTGGTCATGTGGGTCTTATAAAGGAGTGCTAGCTGTTCAGAGAGGGAGAACTGTAAAACACGAACTGGAGAGAATGGAACGGCTGCACATCCCATCTATGGCTGATACTAATGCCCCTAGGCCTATATTAAAAATCAACACCAGAGTGTCTGTATATGAATTGATCAAGCCATATTGCCCCGTGTACCACCGGCAGGTCCTCTGGTCCACACGGGTCCCTACGCTAACTCCACACCGTGTCGGTCAGCGACCGCCAACCCCGCAAAGCGTGCACGTGCAGGGAAGGGAGGCCATGGAACGGCCCTGCAACCCCAATGTCACAGGACCAGACCCAAAAAGCCCCACCAAAACCCAGCCAGCACCACCGGCGGGGAAGGCTGCCCCCAAACGGCACAAGTATGGATATGGTATTACACTTACCATTGCTGCTCTCACAGAATGGGGAAGACATAGGGTCCAGACATGTGAGCACAGACATATCCTGCTAATTTTGGTCATGTGGGTCTTATAAAGGAGTGCTAGCTGTTCAGAGAGGGAGAACTGTAAAACACGAACTGGAGAGAATGGAACGGCTGCACATCCCATCTATGGCTGATACTAATGCCGCTAGGCCTATATGAAAAATCAACACCAGAGTGTCTGTATATGAATTGATCAAGCCATATTGCCCCGTGTACCACCGCGCAGGTCCTCTGGTCCACACGGGTCCCTACGCTAACTAAGGTCCGGCACAGTGTGGACTTAGTGTAGGGACCCATGTGTATCAGATACCTGCACGAGGTACATGAGGCAGTGTGGCTTGATCAATTCACATACAGAATTCTGATGTTTTTTATGCAGCCGAGAGGTACTAGTATCAGCCATAGGTGTGAGGTGCAGCACTCTTTTTCTTCTCTGAACCGTGTTTTGCACTCCTCCTGGTGAGACCCACATGACCGCAATTAGCAGGAGACACCTGAGTGCTCATGGTTTTAATCCCTCCTGTCTGTCCCATTCTATCTTTGATAGCTATGGTGAGTGCAATACCTTATCCAGACTTGTGCTGTTTGGGGGCAGCTTCCTCCGCCGGTGGTGCTGGCTGGGTTTTGGTGTGGCATTTTTGGGTCTGGTCCTGTGGCATGGGGGTTGCAGGGCCGTTCCATGGCCTCCCTTCCCTGACTGTGCACGCCTGCGGGGGTGGTGGTCACTGACCGGCACAGTGTGGACTTAGTGTAGGGACCCATGTGTATCAGATACCTGCACGAGGTACATGGGGCAGTGTGGCTTGATCAATTCACATACAGAATTCTGATGTTTTTTATGCAGCCGAGAGGTACTAGTATCAGCCATAGGTGTGAGGTGCAGCACTCTTTTTCTTCCCTGAACCGTATTTTGTTTCTCTCTTTTCTCCGTGTTTTGCACTCCTCCTGGTGAGACCCACATGACCGCAATTAGCAGGAGACACCTGAGTGCTCATGGTTTTAATCCCTCCTGTCTGTCCCATTCTATCTTTGATAGCTATGGTGAGTGCAATACCTTATCCAGACTTCTGCTGTTTGGGGGCAGCTTCCTCCGCCGGTGGTGCTGACTGGGTTTTGGTGTGGCATTTTTGGGTCTGGTCCTGTGGCATGGGGGTTGCAGGGCCGTTCCATGGCCTCCCTTCCCTGACTGTGCACGCCTGCGGGGGTGGTGGTCACTGACCGGCACAGTGTGGACTTAGTGTAGGGACCCATGTGTATCAGATACCTGCACGAGGTACATGGGGCAGTGTGGCTTGATCAATTCACATACAGAATTCTGATGTTTTTTATGCAGCCGAGAGGTACTAGTATCAGCCATAGGTGTGAGGTGCAGCACTCTTTTTCTTCCCTGAAATGTAATATGTATGCTATAGGACACAGCATCACATATAGGAGGCTCAGCATCCCTCTATAGGACACAGGATCACATATAGGAGGTCATCATCTAGGGGACACAGCATCACATATAGGAGGCTTATCATATAGGACACAGTATCACATATAGGAGGCTCAGCATATAGGACACAGCATCACATATAGGAGGCTCAGCATCACTCTATAGGACACAGGATCACATATAGGAGGCTCATCATCTAGGGGACACAGCATCACATATAGGAGGCTTATCATATAGGACACAGCATCACATATAGGAGGCTTATCATATAGGACACAGCATCACATATAGGAGGCTCAGCATTTAGGACACAGGATCACATATAGGAGGCTCAGCATATAGGACACAGCATCACATATAGGAGGCTCATCATATAGGACACAGCATCACATATAGGAGGCTCATCATATAGGACACAGCATCACATATAGGAGGCTCAGCATCCCTCTATAGGGGACACAGCATCACATATAGGAGGCTCAGCATATAGGACACAGCATCACATATAGGAGGCTCAGCATCCCTCTATAGGGGACACAGCATCACATATAGGAGGCTCAGCATCCCTCTATAGGGGACACAGCATCACATATAGGAGGCTCAGCATCCCTCTATAGGGGACACAGCATCACATATAGGAGGCTCAGCATATAGGACACAGCATCACATATAGGAGGCTCAGCATCCCTCTATACGACGCACAGCCTAATATCTATTATGATATTCAGCACCCCCTACAGGACATCTGTCATCCAGTATTAGACACTTTTCATCCCTTATAGGACACTCATCTGTTAGAACCTTCAGCAATATCTGTAGGACAGCGAGTATCCATTATACAACTCAGTGTCCCCCATAGGATGCTCATCATCCAATATAGGACACTGATCATTCACTATAGAATTCATAGTATCCCCTATAGAATGCACATCATGACTAGAGGACGCACAGCACCCCCTATAGGATGCTCATTGTCCACCATGGGACACACAGCCCCCCCCCCCCCCCATAGCATGCTCATCATCCATTACAACATTCAGCACCCCCTATAGGAATCTTATTCATTGTTACATTGATCATCCATTATAGGCCACTCACCATGCCCTATAGGGCACATCACCTAGTATGACATTTAGTACCCCCTATAAGAGACTGGGAGGCCCCCATACACTTTAGACAGGAACCCAAGAGATTTTACTATAAAGTGTATGGGGGACACTTTAGGGCAGCATTCAGCATCCTCAATGGGATGCTCAGTTTCCATTATATTACACTCAGCATTCCCTATAGGATGCTCCTCATCTGTTATAGGGCCCTCAGAATGATCATGATGCAATTGAGCACTCACAGCAGAAACTCATCATCCATGGAAAGAAGACACAACATCCTCTAGGTCCAGATACTCATCATCCAATATAACCCTTTATCCATTATAGGACACTCATCATCTATTATGCTATTCAGCACCTACTGTAGGACACTCATCATCTATTATGCTATTTAGCACCTACTGTAGGACACTCATCATCTATTATGCTATTCAGCACCCCCTATAGGACACTCATCATCTATTATGCTATTCAGCACCCCCTATAGGACACTCATCATCTATTATGCTATTCAGCACCCCCTATAGGACACTCATCATCTATTATGATATTCAGCACCTACTGTAGGACACTCATCATCTATTATGATATTCAGCACCTACTGTAGGACACTCATTACCCAGTATAGCAGCAGTCTGCAAATTGGCGTGCACAGTTTCCATTATACACCCCCCCCATCATACCCTATAGGATTCTCATCATCTATTACATGATGGTCGTTTATTATAGGACACAACATTCCCTATACTAGGATGCTCATAATCCATTGTATGCCTCTTATAACCTGACACTCAGATTTGTATACATCAAACACTGAAGGATGTTAATAGTCCACTATAGGATGCTCAGCATCTGTTTGACGCTTAACAGCCCCTATAGGACACTTTTCATTTACTCTGTAATACTCAGCCACCTAAGTAAGAAAGTGCCCCCCCCACACATGTTTTTTTATAATATTCAGCATTCAGTATATGCCCCACAGCACCTCATATAGCGTCCATATAGGCACCTCATATAGCGTCCATATAGGCACCTCATATAGCGTCCATATAGGCACCTCATATAGCGTCCATATAGGCACCTCATATTGTGTCCATATAGGCACCTCATATAGCGTCCATATAGGTACCTCATATAGTGCCATATAGGCACCTCATATAGTGTCCATATAGGCACCTCATTTAGTGCCATATAGGCACCTCATATAGCGTCCATATAGGCACCTCATATAGTGTCCATATAGGCACCTCATATAGTGTCCATATAGGCACCTCATATAGCGTCCATATAGGCACCTCATATAGCGTCCATATAGGCACCTCATATAGTGTCCATATAGGCACCTCATATAGCATCCATATAGACACCTCATATAGCGTCCATATAGGCACCTCATATAGTGTCCATATAGGCACCTCATATAGCATCCATATAGACACCTCATATAGCGTCCATATAGGCACCTCATATAGTGTCCATATAGGCACCTCATATAGCGTTCATATAGGCACCTCATATAGCGTCCATATAGGCACCTCATTTAGCGTCCATATAGGCACCTCATAGCGTCCATATAGGCACCTCATATAGTGTCCATATAGGCACCTCATATAGCGTTCATATAGGCACCTCATATAGCGTCCATATAGGCACCTCATTTAGCGTCCATATAGGCACCTCATAGCGTCCATATAGGCAGTTTTTTTTATCCGTAGGAATGGATAAAAGAGAGAAATAAACTGTAAGGGCCACATGTATCATCCGGCGAAAGGATGATTTTCTGCGGAAAGTGCCGATTTGCGTATTTTTTTATACGCAAATTGCCGATCTGCGAATAAAATATTCGTAAATCGGCACTTTCCGCCGAGTACGCCAGAGGGGCGTAAAGGGGGCGTGTAGTGGGCGGAACGGAGGGCGTGGACTCAGAGTCCGGGCGATTTACCATCCGTTCCGCCCAAATGTACGCCGAAAACCTACTCCAGTCCTCAGCTGGTGTAGGTTTTCGGCGGTGCGCACCGGCGTGCACGGGATTTATGTAGAGGCAGTCCGCCTCTACATAAATCCCCGTAGCGCCGGAGCTGCGGGGGCATTTATAAGTCCGGCGTAAAAAACGCCGGACTTAATAAATGCCCCCCTATATCTTTAATTTATACCCTTTTCTTACTTTTTAATCCACTTCTGACTTTGTCCGGAAAAAAAAAAACGGCCTCAAAAAACGTATGTGTGATTCCAGGATAAGAACATATTATTGGTAGCAGGAAAGATAAGTAAGCATGAAATATATAATGTAATGCCAACCGCACCATAAACCTACATAGAGGGATCAGTGGCTGCCAGGCTCCGCTTATCTTCTGTTTAAACCATGTGATATCTCCATGGACGCTGCATTGTAGTGGAACCTGAATAAAATCTAAAGTTTATTACCAGCCTTAAGGTGCCTGTATTATACACTTCCCATACCTGTCAGTTATCTAACTTGTTCCCCATACACATTAAAAGACTCTGATGGTGTCCTATCTAGGTGTAGCATAAACTAGTGTCAGAGAAACTGAGCAGGATGATGTATCACTTACAGCTGATCCAGAGATATCCTCCTGAATAACATGGACAATAAGTAGTCCTCTCCAGTCTGTGCATGAGCCCAGTAGTCCTCATTGTTCATGAGAAGCAAAAAAATCTGCCCACCTGCGGCTGATTGGCAGTTATCTATCCATGCTGTGAATAGGCAGTCACCTGTCAATCAGCAGCTGGAAGGCGGGGGAGGGGTGTGGCAAGGATCCTATTCTCCTGCAAATTAGGAGAACGGCTGAACAGAATGATGTAAGTAATACACTGATCTGTTTAGCATTTCTGTCACTAGTTTATGCTGTCCCCAAAAAAGGTGGCAAAACCCTAGTGACAGATTCCCTTTAACAAGCAGTAAGCTGCCACCATCTCTCCCAGAACAGCCAGCTTATCTCTCCCAGAACAGAGGGGTCCGGCAGTGTAGGTGTAGTTTTGAGAGGCCCCCATACACCTTACACTCAGCAGACTTTACTATAAAGTGTATGGGGACCTTTAGCTAAGCTCTCCCACAACCCAGTAGAGGCCTAGTGTGGGATTTAAAACTTTCAGGGGACTTAAAGTTATGGCGCTGCTAACATCGTAACCTTCATAAAAAAAATTTAGGCAACCAGAAATGTATCATGTAAAGCATAGCTGTCATTCCAAATTACTTTTTAGGATATTGGACACCAATATTAATGATTAACACATAATAATTGGCGATGTGCTAACAATTAATATCGGTGTAAATCTGATTGATTTGTATATTTTTCCTTATATTGTTACATTGCACTTTAATATGGATTTTTAATATGGATTGTTTTCGTATTAATGAAGATGAATTACAATTACTGAGTTTGAATTTATAGGTGGGGAAATATAGGAGTATATACTTTTTTTTTTAAAGATAAGCTTTCCTATGTGTACATAAGGATTAGCACTGTTTTTGGTTTATGATGTAACTTGTATATGACATTTTCCACCAATGTGTAATTGAACCTAACCTAATTTATGGAGTCCAACATCGCTGATGGCTCCCACACACTGCAAACAGAGAGAATCTTGCTTCCCTATATCTAAAGTACATCCTTAGAGGCAGCAGCAGGAGCATGAAAGACATTCTAGAGCAGTAATGAGCAGTGTAAGCTGTCAGGGTGAGATTTAACACTTACTAGAGCTTTAAGCTGCACCTTTGTGTATCTCTATCCCAGGCTCTGTATTGTTCCATTCTCTTTCCCTCTTATCTCACTTTTCTATGGGCAGCTATGGGCATCTCTAGATGGATTTATGCATTCGGGTTTAGGATGGATTAGGGGAAGGACCCTGATAAGTGAAAAAAGTGAAAAAAGGTATTTTCTCTGATACTGTAGGTAATAGTTTCTAATATTCACGTCCACCACTATTTTTTTTTACAAAGAGGTCAGAAGAAACAACGCATTTTTCGACACTAGAAGCTTCCAAAATGTGTCAGTTTTGTATACTGACCTTTTTATGAAGATAGAATAAAATGTAAGTTCTCATTGTCTATTACTTATGACCAAAGCAGATGAAAGAAACCAGTGTATTTTGGCATGGGGTCTACCTCCATAAGTCTACCACCAAGAAGTTACAAGGCTTAAAAGGTACTCCAGAGGAAAAAAATATTTTAAAATTAACTGGTGTTAAAAAGTTAAAAATATTTGTAAATCCCTTCTATTTAAAAAATCTCAGGTCTTACAGTACTTATCAGCTGCTGTATGTCCTGCAGGAAATGATGTATTCTTTCCAGTCTGACACAGTGCTCTCTGCTGCCACCTCTGTTTATCTCAGGAACTGTCCAAAGCAGGAAAGGTTTTCTATGGGGATTTGCTACTGCTCTGGACAGTTCCTCTCACAGACAGTGGTGGCAGCAGAGAGCAGTGTCAGACTGGAAAGAATACAGCACTTCCTGCTGGACATATAGACTTGAGATTTTTAAATAGAAGTAAATTACAAATCTGTATAACTTTATGACAACAGTTGATATAAAAAAAATATTTATTTCGCTTGAGTACCCAAAAAAAAAAAAAAAAACTATTATTGGACAACTTTAACTTGGTCTATGCATTTGAAACAGTAATCTGAAAAATAGCACACTAATAACTTTACTAATAATAATAACTAATAACAGATTCTGTTCTCTTTTGTAAGCTATACGTTGCTCTAAAATGTCATTTTCACCCTTGTAAATTTTACCCCCAAGCTGTAGTCTGAGTCTGTGGTTGTCTGGAGGTCCTGTATTCATTGGCTCATCCACACCCATTGTGCACAGTCTATTGATGGTCTGACATGGCATTATGGCTGTGCAGGTACAATTAAACCCAGCGTCTACATAAGGACCACTGTGCCCGAGATCCCAGCCTGGGGATAGAGTCCTGTATATTACAATGGTACAGAACAGGCTGGGCTCATTTCACTGACCATATAATAGTTCACAAACCCCATAAATAAATATGTTTATCTCACAACCAGTCCAGTTCCGGGGCAGAAGCACTGACATGAAGCCATTTAGAGGGCTGATTTATGAATTGCACACTCCAAGCTCCATAATTACACAGCTGAGCAAAACGCGGCAGCCAGGTGAGGACTGACTGAAACAATTAATCCTGTTGTTTAGCTGAAACCTGCGCCCAATGAAATGCATTTTCATCCATGAGTATTTGTCAGCTGTCATGTGTAATAGACCTTATCACATTCTGCCAGCCCAGCTGATCCCACAAATGGACAGAATTAGATTTCCTTCATGAGGTGCTTAAGAAATGTTAATCGGTTATTATACGGACATTGATGCTATACAGAACATGTATGCTGTATATAAGGTGTGAGCTGGTGTGAACATCGCACAGGGGGCACAGCTAAGTCTGTTCATGGCTCCTGGCCACTGGGACCAAAATCAATATTTCATACGAGAGAGGTAAGCAGAACGGCATTGCCAATGAGGCCAAATCGAGTTTACCTGATAGAGTTACCAGTACTGTAATAGTAAAGAAATTTGATTCTATATCAGTGCAAGTTACATCAGGAAGCTGGGTCGGAAAGTGACTACTGATGCCTAATAAGTCACTGCTACCAATGGCAATGCTTACATTTACTACAACTTTGAATTATTAATTAATAAATTACATATATATTGCTATCCTTAAAGCGACTCTGTACCCACAATCTGACCCTCCACAAACCACTTGTACCTTCGGATAGCTGCTTTTAATCCAAGATCTGTCCTGGGGTCTGTCCGGCAGGTGATGCAGTTATTGTGCTAAAAAACAACTTTTAAACTTGCAGCCCTGTGCCCAAGGGGAGTATCTGTGCCCTAACTTTGCACCAGCCCTCCGTCCCTCCTCCCCACCCTCCTCATCATTAGGAATGCTCCCGGCAGATTGCTTCCTATTCCCCACCTGTGTCAGCACGGCACATGGGCTGGATCGTTAAGACACCTGTGCAAATGTTCCAGTGGCATTCCTAATGAAGAAGAGGGTGGGGAGGAGGGACGGAGGGTGGTGCAAAGTTAGTGCACAGATACTCCCGGCATGGGCTGCAAGTTTAAAAATGTTTTTTAGCACAATAAATGCATCACCTGCCGAACGGACCGCAGGACAGATCTTGGATTAAAAGCAGCTATCTGAGGGTACAAGTGGTTTGGGGGGGGGGGGGGGGACAGATTGTGGGTACAGAGTCGCTTTAAAGGGGTTGTCCAGTGAAAATCATTTTCTTTCAGATCAACAGGTTTTAGAAAGTAATATACATTTGTAGTTTACTTCTATTGAAAAAAATCTTAAGTCTTTCAGTATGTATTAGCTGCTTAATGCCCTGCAGGAAGTGGTTTATACGAGTGGGGGCTAACCTTGACACTCCAGCTGTTGCAAAACTACAATTCCTATCATGCCTGAACAACCAAAGATATGACTTTGGCTGCCCAGGTATCATGGGAGTTGTAGTCTTACAACAGCTGGAGTGTCAAGGTTAACCATCACTGGTTTATACTTTCCAGTCTGACACAGTGCTCTCTGCTGCCACCTCTGTCCATGTCAGGAACTGTCCAGAGCAGTCGCAAATCCCCATAAAAAACCTCTCCTGCTCTGGACCGTTCCTGACATGGACAGAGACGTCAGCAGAGAGTCCTGTGTCAGACTGGAAAGAAAACAACATTTCCTGCTGTACGTGCAGCAGCTCTTAATCGGAGCATTCTGGCTGCTACGGACGCAGTCATCGCTCTCCTAGCAACTTGCCTGAGCGGTTGTTATGTACGTATCGGCAACGCCAGGAGAGGAACGCGCAACCTGAGTCCTAACATACACATTTTTTAGATAACCTATTAACCTATCTGTATTATTTTAGAGTCTTTGGAGGAAATGAATAGAGGGAGAACATACAAACTCTGTTCAGATATTATAGAGTGTTTGGAGGAAATAAATAGAAGGAGAACATACAAACTCTGTTTAGATATTATAGAGTATTTGGAGGAAATGAATAGAGGGAGAACATACAAACTCTGTGCAGATATTACTGCTGGCTAGATTCCAAACCCAGGAGCATGGTGCTGCAAGGTAATAATGCTAACAACTAAGAGTGTCCATGGTTGTCTGATGATCATTGGGATATCACTGCATATGTGAGGGACTGTTCTGCATGGGTGGGGCCATTGACTACTTGGCTCTTGTATAGTGAATATTTGGTTAACTGGCAAAGAAATTTCTTTTTGGGAAGGACAGCGAAGAGAGGTGAAAAACTGATTCAGAGTCTCAGCCCAATCTAGCCTGAACAACTAACATTTACTACAATGTCATTTATTTTCTGCTCACATTGGTGATAAATTCTTTATGCCATAATGTGAACTTAGCCTTATACCCCTTTATGTAGTACGGTGTATATGAATATGTACAGGAATCATGTATGGAAGTACATATAGGAGATAAGTAAGATACATGGGCAGCTTTGAGTAAAAGTAAGATTTGACTGCAGGGTAACACCACATTCTGTTTCTAGAAGCATATAGATACAAAGCTCTGCATAGTGACATCTGTAAATGATGTGCTGTGGATTAGCTGTGGGTGTGCGGCAGATCTACAGCAGGTTCCCAAGAGGATTGGTCCTATTGTCATTCAATAGTGCTATTTCTTGTCATTCCACATAAAGTATATATAAATATGCCACTTACAACCACAGCATATTCTTTTCTACAGTTTTAGAGCAAATTTTATGTCAAATCTGTCATCATGTCTGACCTTACTCTTAACCCCCTCCTAATTCTGATGTATACCCACTGTATGTTGGAAGTGCAGTGAGTTGATGGGAATTGGAATAGGCTCTTTATACTAGACTGACACTCACCACCAGCAGCTGCCAGGACTGGACTTTAGGCAGTTTAACCCCTCCTGTTGCTGTAGACAACTGAGGCATCTAGGAGGTTATTTGATGTGATGAAATTGACTGCGCCCCCACAATGCTGATCTTTTGTCTCAGATTGTGCAATACATCCTTTTGCAATAATAATTCAGCCTCAATCTGTGACCTGGCCTTAATAAATGCTCCAAAGGCTCCATTCACTATTCTTGCATGGGGGCTCAATACTGTTTGTGTGTGGGCTAAATCAGATGAGATCCTTAAAGGGAATCTGTCACTAGGTTTATGCTGCTTAAAAGGAGGGCAGCATAAACTAGTGACACAAATACTGAACATCTCTGAACATTACTTACATCATTCTGTCCATCCGCTCTCCTAATATGCAGGAGAATAGGATTGTTGCCACACCCCTCCCCCCACCCTCCAGCTGCTGATTGACAGTTGACTGCCTATTCACAGCATGGATAGATAACTGCCAATCAGCAGCTAGTTCATGCTTCTCATGAATAATTAGGACTACTACTAGGCTCACTAGTTTATGACACCCTTAGATAGGACAGCATAAACCTGCTGACAGAGTCTCTTTAAGAAAACATTAGTATCTTCTAACATGGGTCAATCTCGTGCTCAGTGACAGGGCCAGTTGCGGCAGACACATGAGCAGTTTGGTTAGAAGATGAGTGTTCTTGTACAGTAAGCGTATAAGGTCTGTTTGATCATTTACTACACAGAGTCTTTGTGATATGAAGGAAAGAACATTTCTGTATGTGTTCACTGGTTCACTAATCAGTTTATATAAATAATTACTCATAGATCAATATCACAGCAGGAAAGTGAGGAAGTAAAGGGCTTCATGTTCACAGGGTAAAGAAGTGTGGGCAGGAAATGAGATGTCATCCTCCCACGCCTGCCCCAGCCATTCAGAGCTCTCTGCCCATTTTACATCTGGAAACAGCTCTCGTATTCATAAGTAACAAAATAGGGAAACTCGGAGATGGAGAAATCCTGCAATTGGAAACTATTATTCAATTTAAAATTAATCAATATTTTTTATTTGTAATCATAATAAATAACACAATTATGAAGGGTTATGGGGTCATAATGGTAGGCTCATAAGTAGGAGAAATGCTGATATAATGGACATTTTTGGGAAATTCTGCAGCATTTACATTAGCTACAAAGTGGATGAACTTATAAAAATATCAGCCACACAGAATGAAAAAAAAAAATCAGCAAAAATTGTCGGCAATGTATGGAAATGTACCTGTCACATCTGCAGCATGAGGTCAATTTTGGTTCATTGTGGATGTCAACTGGGAAATACAAATCCACCATAAATTTGTAGTGCATTTTTTGGAGGATAGTCTGCAGTTCCACAGCAAAATTCTGAAAGGCAGCTTTTCAACAAATTGGTGGGAATTTAAATATGTATGTATATATGCCGGATTTATGGGGTAAATTGTTGAAAATTTATGTAAAGCTTATTTAGGCTGTCTTCACAATGTTTAATAGCGTCCATTGCATAGGAATGGACGCTGTTAAACTGACGGCCACGAGGCTGCATTTAGGTTGTTCGTGCAGCTTATACCTCTGTATCGGCTGCAGGAATGTTCTTTTTTTTTTTACCATTGATTTGCAGGCACCATCAGGTGTGCCCGCAAATCAATTAGCCATTTATTTCTATGTAATGTGCAACCATCGCCCTATAAATCCAGAGCAGTTAGCCATGTGTGCACCCTAGAGGTGTGCATGTGGCTAACTGCTCTGGATTTATAGGGCCAGTATGTCTCCCCCTGCTGGTGCCTTCTGCCAATCAAACTCCACCTGCACAACTTATGACTTTGCAGTATCCAGTGTCAAGGTGAAGACACAGAAAGAGATGGTATATAAGTTTAAAACAAATATTTTCAATTTTCAACCTATAGACATATAATTTAAAGGAACTGTAACTGCAAACATACAGTAAAAGAATATAATGCAAGGAATTCCATTGAATTAATGATTCAGATTAAAGGTTACAAAAACATGACCACTTTCTTCCAGAGACAGCACCTCTCTTGTCTCCAGTTTGGGTTGGGTTTTGTAGCTCAGTTCCATTGAACTGAATGGAGCTGAATTGCAAACCACACCTGAACTAGAGATACACCTACACTAGAGTGGTGCTGTCTCAGGAAAAAAGTGGCCATGTTTTTGTAGTGGTGGATAACCCCTTTAAATCTAGCTTTTATTATAGTGGTATTGCTGACATGACCACAGGAAATGCCATAAATGTCTTGCAGGTCCCACCTCCAGGACCAGCACCTATGTAGAGAGTGAGAGTTCCTTTACCTAAGAACCACAGGGTAAGGTGGCTGCCAGCCAACACATCCAGGTGGAGAACAAATGGAATGGTGGTCACACACAGATGCTTCTATACAGCTGTGCACAAAAGTGGTTACCACTCCATTGGCCACCTCACCAGGCAATGTGGAAGTCAGGCACCCCCTCTCCACATAGGTAGAGGTTGTAGAGGTGGGGGCTGCATCTATTAACATTTAAGGCATAGTTAGTGCCTGAGGGTCCTGGAGACACCAGTGTTGTACACTGCAAATGATAAGTGGCGGACCTTCCACTGAGGCCAAGGATCATCAGGTTAAGCCTCTGCAGGAACAAAATACTGCAGCCAGAAATAGGTTTTAAAGGGTATCTCACTAAGAAATATTTGAGCATTAAATAATGCATCCATAGCTATGTAACTATTGTATGTAATATAATACAACTAAGCTCTCTGCAGCATTGCTGGGCTTTTCTGTGCAACTCATGCCCCAGAAAAGCTGCAAAGTGCTCCGTCTCGCTCTTTTTCCTTCTCCCTCCCATCGGAGATGTGCCCACATGGTCCTCGTCTCAGTGGTAGGCCTGGCGTAGTACATGCAAGCCAATCCCACTACTGCCATCAGCACTGGAGGAAGGTCCTCTGGCCTTGCCTACCATACACTTACTAATAAGAAGGAGGAGTGTGGCATCCTGGAAGTAGTAGTTTCCAGGTCAGTGCCATTTTGAATATACAGTATTGCTGGATTTATAAAAGTTTACAGTGGGCGAATAAAGCCACTGAGAAGCATGGGAGGAGTCTCTAAAAATTTACAGGAGATTGATGGGTAACACCAATGGAGTTTGGATTGGGAGGGTGGAATACCCCTTTAACGTTGGTTAATATTTTAGCATATGAAATGCCTATTTTTTCACCTTTAATGTTTGTACCAAAAAGTTTTTAAATGCAGAGAATACATTCTGTTGGTAATATTTTATGTATCCGTACATTACATCTCAATCATTCCCTGATGACATAAAAACACCTATTGTCTGTACCTGGATTAAATGTCTTTGCTGACTGATGTTCATATACTATAGTAAACGGTGTCAGCCGTGTGTAGACACAATGTAGTCAGGATTTTATGCACTACACTTGTATTTTTATGCCTTTTCTAGCAATCATTTCTTCAGGGTCAGATCAGTCTTCTTCTTATAAAGTCATCTTTTTCATACTGATACTCATTTAATGTCAGCTGAGCCTGTCTGTCATCTCATAATCAGCTGTTATTTAATGCCACCAGCTAGATGCCACAGACGGTAACAAACAAACGCATGCTATCCAGTCACACACCGAACAGCCTCATTGTTCTGTGCATAAAGACTGAAGAGAAAGGAACACGTTCAGCCAAAGTGCAAAGATCTACTTACCTGTAAGGACGGAGGGGCTGCCATTGTGCACTACACATGATACCTTTTATATCAAAATACAATAGCAATCAATATAGCCAAAATATACAATAAGATGGACATTGTATATGTGCAAAAGAAAGACCTCATACTATACTTACCAATCTCCATCACTATTAAAAGACTTAAAGAGTACCTTTCTTTTGTCATCAGGCATGTCAAAGGTTATTGATCTCTTGCGATCAGGAGATATAGCTGGGCAGAGAATGTGGAAGCAGCGCAACTTGATTACCAGTGGCTAAAGAAGTTGGATGCAACCCTAAGCTGTCTGGAAAACATGGACACAGCCTAAAGCTGTCATTAAACATAACTGTGACTACATTCACTGTCAATGACTATCATTAAAAAAAATATATGCACACAGCTTATGGCCATGTTCACATGGCGTATAACATCAGCTGTTCTGTGACCTGGCTGTGTCACAGAACGGCCAGTGTTACTGAAGATCGTCCCAGATGATCTTTATTTCTGGTGAATTCGGATGCAGGCGCTGCGTGCGCCCACATCCCAATTCACCGCTGCACACAATGAAGCCAGAGCTGCACACTCCATTGTGTGAACTGACAAGTCATTTTTTTGTGCGGCCAAATGGAATGCTGTCAGGAGTGTATACTATGTGTATACACTCCGTCCGGGATTCCATTCATTCCAATACAACGTATGTTGAGCATAAATCATGGCCGTTGTTGCAAATTGCAGCAACAGCCATGATTTATGTTAAACATACGTTGTGTGAACATGGCCTATGACTGTAACCATGTTTTCCAGGCAGCCTTGGGGCTGCATCCAAATTCTTCAGCCACTTCTTTAGGCACCATTAAATGCTGCATGCTCGGTTCGCTCATCTCTCCTAGCAGCATGGTCACACTTCTGCTACCACTGTCCAAGGTCCTGAAAGTGGAGATCAAAATCTACTGTAGATGCAGAGGAACCCGTGGATGAGACACACATCAGCTTCTGCGTAAAAACACATAAAAATAGATATGTGGGAATTATCAAACTATAGCTCACTCTTATGATGCAATGGAAGGTGAAATATGAATCCGTATTTCACTATTTTAGCTTCCTCTGTCTTATACGTTTGAAATTCTGCAATGTCATAGGAAGTCCTGTACAGTATATCTATTACTGATATCCAGCACTCATCCAACACCATCTACATACTTGAATCTATTAGTGCTGTTGGATTTTGAATTCTTTGTGTTTAAATGTCTTTAAGCATGTTAAAAGTTATTGATCATAGTGGGTCTCACCACTGAGACCCGCTGTGATCAGAAAATATAGGCAGAGAAAGAGCACAGCAATACAATAAACTCCCCAGCTGTATCTCTATAGTCTATGAGGCTACATTGTCAGATTTAGTGGCCAGCCAGTGAATAGATGGCGCTGCTGCTGTGCTCTCTCCCCAGCTATACATACTGATCGCATTGGGTCTCACTGCTAAAATCAATAACTGTTGACATGTCTGATGACATTCGTTACCTTTTTCTGTCTGGTGACATTTTTAATGATATGGTACTCTTTAAAGGCATACATTTATCTGATTATATCACACAATTTATAAATCATTTATAACATTTGGGTTAGTCTACCATTAGTCCTCCATTCATTTAGCACATTACATGCCCATAAAGGCACACTTTCCAGTTCATATTGAATCTCACACCATTTGTATGCACAACACTTCCACTATGTTCATCAGAAACATTCTCGGGAACATCACTACAAATTTTGTCCTTATTCCAAATCTGGCAATTGGAATTAATCTCTGGACCAAATCTAGAATTTGACAGAAAAACCTCTGCATCCCACTATATGAAATTGGAGGCCTCTGGGCTCATACGTCTCTGGAAGCTCCATTATACTTTAGAGCTATATACGGCCACTGGCACGAGCCCTGGCACAGCAGTTCTAAGGCCAACCACCAGCTGTTTGTTAGTTTACATCAAGCTAATTTGTGAGGAAATCCTCTTTAATTCGCCAGGTTACAGCAACAGTCTTACAAAAGAGGTCAATGACAAGTTTGGCTCTGCTACATCTGTATTACTGGTATTTTTTTTTAGGGTAGTAATTTCCTCAATATTATTTGGCCCAGAAATAAAGTAAATTGTGCTGCATACAATACGGCTCCAATATTAACCTTATGTCAGTGGTTTTGTGTAAGTTACCGCCTAAGTGTTAACTCAAGCTTCCTGTAACTATGGCCTTAAATAAGTAAAACATAGTAACCAGCGCAGCGGAAATCCCATCACATTATATCCTATTGAAGCCATTTACTCTTGTATAATATGTATAACATATTGACTGACATTTCACCGCACTGGAGCAATTACTTTACATCAATAATTATATGGTATTAGTGGCATACATAGATATTTCACTGAACATGATTGTATTTCCTGAAATGCATGAAGCAGCATGGAGCACATAAATGGAAGCCTTGTGCTGAGAGCTTTTGTGATTTGCAAGACCAGAGAGTCTGGGATTGGCATTTATCACGTAAAAACACCTAACCTAGATTTATTATTTTTTTTGCCACAAGATGGTCGGAGTATGTTCCTGCGCTATAGTCCGTTTATTACAGTCCTTGTCGATACTAAAATATCAACTAACTTTTGTAATCTTAGGAGTAAGTCATTTAGAGGGGCATTTTACTTTAGGATATCTTATATTGGGAGGAAATACATGTTTTTTCCTAACATGGATACGTCTAGCTTGAGTTTTACCTTGTGACTTCCTTAAAGAGAACATATCACCTAGATTTGTTTTACTGATGAACCAGATACTTGATATTTTTTCTATTTTTACATCTATGGCCATTTTTATGACCAGGAAACACTGATCTGTAAGCCTTTCAGCAGACTTTTATCACTGTTTCCTGCCCGTAAAACCGGAGAAGAAAAAAAACAACAAAACAACATACTCATCTGTGTGATTTCTCCATGATTGAACAAACTGTCAACAATTGAAGAAAATTCAGGACTTGCTACCCTCAAAGAGTTTTTTTTACAGCCCTCATCTAATGCTGAAAGGTGGCCACAAATTGTTTCCGTCTTTATCAAAAGATGGTTGTCCAAAAAAAGCCCAGACCTCAAAATTAAGAATTTATAGACAGACCAACTGGCACACCAGAGCAACTGGTCAAAAAAGTCTGTCATTTTGACGTTTTGTTAACATAGCCTAAGAGTGCAGAATGGGGTGGAAAAGAACAGCAAAATACTTACAAAAGACCATAAAAATGGGAAGAAAATCCACTATTGGAAAAATACTGAACAATTGTGGTGGTTGTGGAAAGACAACAAAGACAATGACCCAATGTACACAAGTAAATTAACCAAAGAACTGATAAAAAAAGAAGATTTGTATTTTAGAATGGTGAAGACAGAGTCCTGGATCCTTAACCTATCAAGAGGCTGTGGCATGACATGGAGAAGATGTCCTCAATATTGTGCAAATCCTAGCTGCAGCTACAGTTCCTCTTTGAAAGAGATGACTGCTAACAAAGTGGGAACTATGGGGTATTAAATTCTATTATTCACATAGTTTTTCTCGCACTGTGGCTGTTCTCTCAATGTACTTAAAGGGAACCAATCACAAAATGAGCCTCTAACACTAAGGAAACGTGCTGCTACATGACCCAGCATATTCCTGTAGACTGCGTCCCCGCCTCCTTACATTTATAAGGTTCCGCTAGGCCCAACTAGTCATCTGGGTGTCTTCTTTTCAGCAAGTAGTCGCGGTCAGCGGGCATGTCATCGCCGTAATCACGTCCCTCTGGGCATAATTTAATGAGCTGTAATCTCCATGATGTCACAGAGAGATGGGCCTTCGCATCACCAAGAGACAGTGGGCGTGTATTGAAGATGTCGGAGCAATGCCCACCTCTCGGTGACATCAAGGAGATTACATCACTAGTGGAACGTGATTACAGCAATGACAAGCCCGGTGACCGTGACTACTTGCCAAAAGGAAGACACCCAGATGACTAATTAGGCCTCATTTACATAGAGTGCGGGACTTTAGTTTGCTCTTTATATCGGTCAGGCATGTGGGCTACAGGAATATGTTTCCTTAGTGTTAGAGGCATTTTTTGAGTCATTGGTCATAAAAGACACAAGCAAGTTGTGTTGGTCCATAGTTGTGACCACATTTTATTAGTAATATTGTGGAAATCCAGGTGATTCCGAAGGGCTTCCTTATTTTTTTTCTTGCAAGTCTTGCAGCGTTATACCTTCCTATTTCTGAATTGCTATATAGCTACATATATTTTCCAGTCTGGGGGATTGTAAGACAACTGCAGTAGAAGCCGTAGTGGTTGCTAGATTTGTTGTTAGAAAATTTTTTCAGCAGATTTGACAATAGCATGACCCAAAAATATTATTTTTAATAAGAAAAGATGAACAAAACAGAATGGACAATTGTTTGTTTTAATATTGTACTTCTTGTTCGTTTAGGGTTCTTTAAGCTCTGCACAATAGCCATGTATTTTCCGTGTGTTAAAGGAATAGTATCCAAGGACATACTTACAATTTCAAGTTCAAATTTTCCACTGATGACGTTTGAGCAGGAGAGTTATAAAGATCAGAGCAAGCAGAGTGTAATACAACTATACAGAGCTATCAACATCACAACTAAACTTTATTCTAGTGAATAGTTGTGTCCGAATGTCAGGGACAGTGCGACCATGTATATGCCAACACATTAATGCTCCGCGATTTGACAAAATACAGAATTCTTGGCACATTATTCACAAATTCTCCTAAATAGAGGTTGGATTCTAAGCCTACATGCTCTACAGACACGCAGGGCTTGTGTTATATAATCTCCATCCTAACATCTTACATAATATGAAGAAATCAGATGTAATTGAATTTGATGAAGGATATTGAAAGGAAATGGAAATGAAACTATTAAGGATGGAAGATTTCCATCTTGACTTCATATAAAAGAAATTATTGAGATCAGAGGTACAGCCTGAACGTCCAGGGCACTCCACAGATCTGTCAATGACTTCACTATTTATGGTGATGTTATATAGATCTATACATTATAAAATATATTCATATTCATATAGAATTTGATCCAAGATAGTATACCAATAATTTAGGTAACTGTTTAGCGTACATTGCCGCATGTGTGTAGATAAGGAGTAGCATGAATTCAGGCCATTATATAACTTGTATATGCCAATTTTCATTAGTTTTCCCCTCTGCAGTCTTCATCTCTTATTTTTAGTTGACCTAGAGCAAGTAGGTAGAGATAAAGTGCTATGATGCCGCTCATATATTGCATATCCAGAGAAGTTAACCCTGCTACTCTGTACTTTAGAAGGATGACATTATATAGCAGTTTTGAGCTGTCCAAGCTGTTATTTTAGTATATATATATATATATATATATATATATATATATATATATATATATATATATATTGTGGACATGTCACTGGTAAAGTGCTCGAGGGGATGTACATCTCACCCAGGTTGATACATAGTGTGAGATGGTGAGTCCAGGAGGCATCTGTGCTCAGCAGTGTTATGCTGCTGAGCTATTATTTATTATTGCCGGGCCTGGACTTACATGGAATGGCAGGTAGGTTTTGGTAGTGGGACTTTCCATTCCCTCCCCCTCGATCCAGTGTGGGTTTTGGGATCAGGTGAGCTCTGATCCCAATCAGCCTGAGAAGGCAAAAGGTGGGCTCAGTATACAGGTCTCTCTCTCTCAGCCAGGAGTGAACAGCCTGCATGCTGTTTGGTGAGAGCTGGGAAGACAGCCGCTGCTGGGGCCTGTTCACACCCCGCAATACTGACCACTGAAGTGCCAGAGAGGTAACCTGCGTTGTTAGTTAGCGCCCAGACGGGCAAGACCTTTTTGTTTTGTTCTTAAAGCACAGTGTTGCTATATTTCTGTTACGGACTGTTTATGCTGAAAATAAACGCCAAGCTGTTGTTTTACAAGTCCAAGTCTGCTGTGAACTGTGTCCAAACACACCATCCCCCGGGAAGATCCCTACAATTGGTGCTGCGGAGCGGGCAAAAGGGTTGCTAGGGGCAACGGTGTGCATCAACTTGGCTACAGCTGCTTATGTCCTGGGTGAAGGCTGCGGCTTCACTCCAAAAACAGTCAAGCAACATGGAGGAGATGATGAAGCAGTTAATGCAAATGAATATGCAGCAACAACAGGCTCTGACAGACGCTAACCTACGCTATGAGCAGGCTAATCGGCAGCAACAACAGGCTCTGACAGACGCTAACCTACGCCATGAGCAAGCATTGGCCGCACAACAACAGGCATTGGCCGCACAACAACAGGCTCAGGCAGCCGCTAAACAGGATCAGGCAGCCGCTAATCTGCGCCATGAACAGGCGATGGCTCAACAACAGAAACTTATTGAGTACCTGATAGCAAAGCAAGAGGCGTCTGCAGGTGCTAATCCCCAGCTGGTGGCAGCAGCCGCACCAGAGACTTTGTCTGTAAGAAGAGCTGTGCAGCGTGCGCTGCAAAAGATGACTGCTGATGACGATGTTGAGGCCTACTTAACTGTCTTTGAGCGTGTGGCTGAGCGAGAAAAGCTACCCTCCACTGAGTGGGCAGAAGTGATTGCGCCCTATTTAACAGGCGAACCTCAAAAGGCCTACTATGACCTCAGTGAGCAAGAGGTCAAGGACTATGCTCGGCTAAGAGCAGAGATACTCGCCCGACTAGGAGTTACTGCTGCTGTCCGTGCCCGGAGGGTCCGCAACTGGAGCTACAGTCTGGACAAGTCAGCGAGGTCCCAGATGTACGACCTGATTCATCTGGCAAGAAAATGGTTGGAGCCAGACACTTCTACTCCTGCCCAGATCCTAGAGAGGGTCGTGATGGATCGCTACCTCCGTGCACTTCCTGCTGATCTGCAACGCTTGGTGGGACAAGGCGACCCTAAGAGTGCCGACGAACTTGTCAACCTTGTGGAGAGGTTCCAGGCGACTGAGGACTACCTCCGTGATGTTCCTGCAGCACCGTCACCTCCCCGGAGTGCCAGATCTGTGCCATCAGCTGGTAAGAGACTTCCATCTATTGGGGGAGTGTGGAGGGGTGCTGATAGAGGGAAGAGCGCTCAGGAGGTGTCTCAGGGGCAAAAGACTGGTGATGGTCCCCGGTGGCTAAGTGGCCCTAAAAAGGACTCCCTGCCAAGGAGACCAGGCCCTATCCAGTGCTGGAGATGCCATGAGACGGGACATATGTCTGCCCATTGCCCTCTTACCACTGAGCCTAGAAGCAGAGTAAACCTGAAGCCCTATAGGATACCAGAAGCACGGAGGGAGGCGGTATCATCTGAGGTAAAACGTATGCTTGACCTAGGAGTCATTGAGGTGTCCCAGAGCGAGTGGTCCAGCCCGATTGTGTTAATCCCAAAGCCCAATGGAACTTGGAGGTTCTGTAATGACTTTAGAAAGGTAAATGAGATCTCCAAGTTCGATGCCTACCCCATGCCCAGGGTAGATGAGTTGATAGAAAGGATGGGTAATGCCAGGTACATAACTACCCTCGATCTCACTAAGGGCTACTGGCAGATCCCACTCACTCCTAAGGCTAGAGAGAAGACTGCATTCTCCACCCCTGATGGGCTCTTCCAATACGTAGTGATGCCATTCGGGTTACATGGAGCCCCTGCCACTTTTCAGAGGTTGATGGACTTGATTCTGCGACCACATCGTGATTACTCCGCTGCCTACCTCGATGATGTGGTCATTTTTAGTCCGGATTGGGAAAGTCACCTCTGTAAGGTCCAGGCGGTGTTAGATGCCATAAGTGCTGCGGGGTTAACCATCAATGCAGAGAAGTGTGCACTAGCCTTAGAGGAGGCCAAATACTTGGGCTACATTATTGGGAGGGGGTTAGTGAAACCACAACTAAATAAAATTGAGGCAATACAGAATTGGCCTCAACCCCTCACAAAGAAACAGGTCAGAGCTTTCCTGGGTATTACGGGCTATTACCGAAGGTATGTGCCGAATTTTGCTTCAGTTGCAGCCCCACTAACTGACCTGACAAAGGGTGCGAAGTCCGCAATGGTGACATGGACTCCAGAGGCTGAGAAAGCTTTTCAAAGCCTTAAGTCTGCCTTGTGCCAACAGCCTGTGCTAGTTACCCCTGACTTTAGGCGAGAGTTTCTAGTACAGACAGATGCCTCTAACACAGGGTTAGGTGCCGTCCTCTCACAGGTCGTGAATGGCGAGGAACACCCGGTGATGTACTTAAGCAGGAAACTATCCCCGGCCGAGAAAAACTACGCCATAGTTGAGCGAGAATGTCTGGCAGTGAAGTGGGCCCTAGAATCCCTGAAGTACTACTTACTAGGCAGGAGGTTTAAGTTAGTGACAGACCATGCCCCCCTAACATGGATGAAATTAAACAAGGAGAAAAACGCGAGGGTGACTAGGTGGTTTCTTTCCCTCCAAAACTTTAATTTCATGGTGGAACACCGGCCAGGGAAATTACAGGCAAATGCTGACGCCCTATCTAGGGTACACTGTCTGTGGGGACAAAATGCTCAGCCCTCCGGTCTGAAGAAGAGGGGGGGGATATGTGGACATGTCACTGGTAAAGTGCTCGAGGGGATGTACATCTCACCCAGGTTGATACATAGTGTGAGATGGTGAGTCCAGGAGGCATCTGTGCTCAGCAGTGTTATGCTGCTGAGCTATTATTTATTATTGCCGGGCCTGGACTTACATGGAATGGCAGGTAGGTTTTGGTAGTGGGACTTGCCATTCCCTCCCCCTCGATCCAGTGTGGGTTTTGGGATCAGGTGAGCTCTGATCCCAATCAGCCTGAGAAGGCAAAAGGTGGGCTCAGTATACAGGTCTCTCTCTCTCAGCCAGGAGTGAACAGCCTGCATGCTGTTTGGTGAGAGCTGGGAAGACAGCCGCTGCTGGGGCCTGTTCACACCCCGCAATACTGACCACTGAAGTGCCAGAGAGGTAACCTGCGTTGTTAGTTAGCGCCCAGACGGGCAAGACCTTTTTGTTTTGTTCTTAAAGCACAGTGTTGCTATATTTCTGTTACGGACTGTTTATGCTGAAAATAAACGCCAAGCTGTTGTTTTACAAGTCCAAGTCTGCTGTGAACTGTGTCCAAACACACCATCCCCCGGGAAGATCCCTACAATATATATAGTCAAAAACACAGTCTCTCAGCAGCACAGTTCACATAAACATTGAGTGTGGGTGCACGCCTCACCAAACCGGACCAGGCTGGCTTCAAGTATCCAAAAAAGGCAAAGGAGACAGCACATCCAGCAGAAAACCTTGGGGTTTTATTCACACACCAGTGCACTGATGTGTGAATAAAACCCCAAGGTTTTCTGCTGGATGTGCTGTCTCCTTTGCGTTTTTGTGTGTGTATGTGTATATATATATATATATAATATATATAATATATATATATATATATATATATATATATATATATATATATATACACAGTATATATATATATATATAACACTTACTAGAGCTTTCAGCTGTATCTCTCCCTTCCTATGGGTGCCTTTACACAAAGAGATTTATCTGAGAGATTTTGAAAACCAAACCATGGAACAGACTATAAACAGGGAACAGGTCATAAAGGAAAGACTGAGTTTTCTCCTCTTTTCAAATCCATTCCTGGCTTTGGCTTCAAAAATCTGTCAGATAAATCTCTCTGTGCAAAGGCACCTTTAGTCTTCCTTCAGCAGCTAACTCCACTATTCATCTCCATAGATATCTATTAGCGGCATGTAATTTGATCCCTCAGTGAACTGGTCCATGTCCATAGGAATTGTAGCATTTTTTTTATGTGAATAATCACATTAAACAGCAGATAGATAAGATAAGGAGTCTGGCAAGTAAAGAAAAAAGGCATTTTCTCTAATAAGATATATTACAAGGTTTTTCAATGTATAAGACTATAACCATTAAAATAACTATTTAAAGGAAATTTATTTTGCTAAATGGAAGTAAAGATGGAAAAAGCACTCTTATGCTAACATTTTATAAAATTCTGAGTAGTCATACATTCTATTACATTGTACTAAGATTAATATGTGGTATGGTTATTTTTCCTTATAAAGCAAATTACTTAGGAGTTCTAATGAAGGCTTTTATTATTGGTTGCACCAATCTATAGTATACAAAATGACACATATTGTAGATAATGCATATGCATATCGATATCATTTTGTTTGTATAGATGGCATTTTAAGGGTGCCTGTCATGATATCTCCTTACCTGATCGGTGTGCATTTGCCCCTGCCGCCAAAAGTTTGGGTAACTATGGATATGACCATGTCGGGTCGGTTCTGTGGCCATATCCATAGTTACCCAAGCTACAGGTGGCAGAAGACTACATCATGACAGGTATGATTGTGTATGTTCTCCTGACCACGTCATCTTACTGGGTTGTCTGAGATATACATGTTCTGTACTACAGGTATGGTCTATGCGATAATTAGAAATATAGCGGCAGCCAGCTAAACTAACATGATTCATTACAAGATTTAAGCACAATTGATTTAAAGTCAAATATATGAGTACAAAGAATGGTAAAAAGACAGAAATGAGATTGCCTAATGTAATATATTTCCACCCAAAGCCTTCAGTCCAAATAATGTATGATGAGAAGGAGATTATTGGATGGATGCTGGTAGAAATAAATGAAGCAGTCATTTGATAAATCCTAGAGTTATAGGTAAAGCTGTACGGTTGTGCGTCCATTGTCTTCATCTTCTGCCAGCCACCTAAAATTAAGAAGACAGGGTCATGTAGAAGCATGATAACACTGGAATTTTTAATGTACCATTTTTTAAGTTATTAGACTGAATTTCAGGAGATGGAATAAAGCCAACCATGTAATATATGACCTTTTTAGTCACAAAATTCTAAATAATACAGTTAACCAATACACAAGTTCATGGCAAAATGGTAGACTAAATAAATGTGTGCAAAACAAGAGTCCGTGGAGTCTCGGTTGCGAGTCCCAAAACACGTTTTTTGAGACTCCCGTGTTTTGAGACCTGCAACCGAGACTCCACGGACACTTGTTTTGCATATTTACATTTTTGGGGGCATCAGTGGAGACTCTTGATTGAGTACTTCATTGGAGTTTTTTTCACCGTTCTCCTTGAGTTCAGTGATTACTGTGTTTTGTTGGTCGATTTGTTATCGCCCCAACTAGCCAGAGTCCAACTCCACACTGACGAGGGGCAAATACCCCGAAACAGCTGTCTGTGGATGGAGGCCTGTCTTGGCAAGCCCTTGTAATGATCGCAATACTCGTACCTTGAGTTAGACATTGACAATAAGGGGCCACCCTGGTATTTCCCTGTTTGTGTTCCAATACTCGCAACCGAGTGGGCCGTAAGGGGCTATTTATCAGGGTGGTGTGGTGCTCTCCCCATCATGGAGGCACCCTGTGGCAACAGGCTAGAGATATCTGGCTATCCACGGACTCTTGTTTTGCATATTTACATTTTTGGGGGCATCAGTGGAGACTCTTGATTGAGTACTTCATTGGGTTTTTTTTCACTGTTCTCCTTGAGTTCAGTGATTACTGTGTTTTGTTGGTAAATAAATGCGTGTCTATACTGGGTGTATATAATATTACTTGACTTTGAGTCCCCTATACAAACTCTGGAGCAGAACCCCAGCTAGTATACAGTACTATGGGCCAAACTGTGTATAATAAAAGTGACTTCTTAAGGAATAGAGAGCCATTTAGGCTTTAGGCAAATTGAAAATACACATTGAATTGAAGTTTATGGAATTTGCGGCCGGAGTGTATACACATAGTATACTCTCCGGCCAGAATTCCTTTCGGGCGTCAAAAAAAAAAATGGCATGTCAGTTTCGTGTGGCCGCTATTCATTGGATAGCAGCCACACAAGACAATGTGTAGAGTGTAGACAATGTAAAGTACGGCTCTGGCCACACTTTACATTGTGTTCTATGGTGAATTGGAATGCGGGCACACCCGTATGTGCCCACATTACAATTTAAAAGAAATGAAGTTTAGGATGAAATCGTTCATACCAGCCGTTCTATGACCGGCCGGCCGTGACACAGAACGGCCGGTGTCTTACATTGTGTGAACCCGGCCTGAGAAAGCAAAAAAAAAAAGTACACCTCAAGAAAGGGTTTATATTACATGTACCTGTTGCAGGAGAAAAGCAATGTTTCTTCTGTAGTTTCTGTAACAATCTCCACCTTTTCCAGGAACCATCCATTACCTGCTCATCAGAATGGAATCTATATTATTATATTATCATATAGGATTAACATACTTTACAGGAGTAACATGTAACACTTTGTGGCTATATAGGGCTATGCTAAGGAGAGGAGACAGGCAAATTTCCTGACAGATTTCTGCCATTTGCACTTCCTACTAGTAGGATGTCAACTTATAGTATTTAGCAATGCAGGAGACTTGCCAGAACAGCTGCAACCTTATTGGCTGGGCAACTCATCGCCTTTTTTTGCACTAGTTTTTATAAATGTTCACTGTCTTTCTGTACTTAAAGGGGTATTGCACTGAAACATAACTTTTGATATGTTGCTGCCCATGATGAGACTAACAATTCCTTCCATATTTGTTATTATCTATTTAGTCTCCTTCTCCCAGTTCTGAGCTGCTGCTTTCTGCTGAAGTCATAAAAATCTGTGTGTAAGCTTTTCTCTCCACCTCCCCCTCCTGCCCTTTCACTTCTTTCTGAGATGGCTGATGCAAAAGCTCTGCTACTTTGTAATGCTGGGAGGATGAATCACAATGAGTTCATCAGCAACTTGACCCCACATTTACCCACACAGCATTACAAAGAAGCTACAAAGTTTCAGATAAATCCTGCCAGGAGCTTGGGTATATCACTCAGAAAGGAGGAAGGGGAGATAGAGAGAAAAGCTCATACGCATTTTTTTGTGTCTTCAGCAGAAAGCAGCAGCTGAGAACTGGGGGAAGGAGACTGCATAGATAATAACAAGGATGGAAGGAACTGTTAGTCTCACCATGGGCAGCAACAAATCAAAAGTTATGTTTGAGTGGAAAACCCATTTAAACCTTGTATGTACGGTATAGTGATGGCTGTAATCCATTTGTATTGAAACATCTGACTTTAGATTTTCAATTAGTGATTGTGAGTCTGTAAATATTTTAAAAGAATTTTAATAAATCAACTGCACATAGGCTTTCCTGTCTGTGAATACAAAGAATATAAACACTATCCAAAATAACCAACTGTGGGTAAGTGCACTTTTTCCTAGTTTTTACGTTGGATATTTCTATGCAATGTTACTAAGTTCTGGGCGGATTTAACAGGTTCTCAATTATTTCCTACAAAGCTTTGTTTGATTTCAGGTTATTTTCTGTCCCAGTAAATAGCATGGCTCGCTTGGCTGCTTATAACTGGCTGTGCTAGAGGGATCTCTACCTTAAAGCTTATTAGGAAAATGATTTCCCTTCTCGGTTCCCCCATTTGTCCTGCGCTCGCTGCGTTCTTTGTACTGTATGTGCAGTTCACCCAGTTCACCTTTTGTGACACTGAACATCAATAATGTAGGAAGTTACAATGGATTCTTTCCTTTTTTTGGCAGAAGATGAGTTCACATCAGGTTATTCTGCCATTGATGGAATACTTTTCTGAGGATTTTATATCTCTGCCAATCTGTATTTACTCATTCAGGCTATGTTCACACACAGTATTTTTGCTCATTATTTTGGTCAGTATTTTGCAACCAAAACAAGAAGTGGATTGAAAACACAGAAAGGCTATGTTCACACACTGTTAAACTTTAGTGGATGGCCGTCTTTTTATGACAAATAGTGGCCGTTATTTCATATCAAAGGCCGATGTTTTAAAATGTCAATTATTTGCCATTAAATGACGGCCATCCACTAAATTTCAACAGTGTGTGAACATAGCCTTTCAATCAACTCCTGGTTTTCAATCCACTCCTGGTTTTGGTTGCAATATTAGGATTAGGGATGGTCCGAACCGAGTTCGGTTCGTACGAACCCGAACCCTTGATAATGATTCCCGCTGTCTTCCCGCTTTGTGCAGAGGGTGGATCCAGCGGGAGGACCGCCTGGAAAACTGGGAAACAGCCATAGCCATAGGCTGTATCCCAGTTTTCCAGGCGTTCCTCCCGCTGTATCTGCCCGCTTCACGCAGCAGGCAGACAGCGGGAATCTCGGCAACGCTCGGCAAGTTCGGACCATCCCTAATTAGGACCAAAATACTGAGCAAAAATACTGTGTGTGAACCCAGCCTCAGGCTATTCAGACGCTGTAAGAGACCGGCCATTCCATGACCCGGCCAGGTCACGGAACGGCCTGTCTCAGAAAAGATCATCCCGGCCGGTACTGCAGTACCGGCAGGATGATCTTTAGCGCCGTAGAAAACTGGCATGTCAGTTTCTCGTGGCGCCACTAGGGATCCCGGACGGAGTGTATACCATGTGTATACACTTTGGCCGGGATTCCCCCAGCCTTCAGCACAACATAAGTTCCATACTAATCATGGCTGTTGCAACAACGACCATGATTACTGCGGAACTTACATTGTGTGAACATGGCCTCACATTGTATAAAAGAATGAACATGTTCTGCCCATGCATAGAATGGAGTCTATGACACGGGCAGAGACATGTGTGCCCGCCGCACTCCGCGGGCTGGTGTGAGCGGCGGATTCCACAATGGATTTTCTGTCAAATTTCCTAAGTGTGCACATACCCTAAGGCAGAACTACATACTTGACTGCTGGTTTACATTGAGGAGTAACCAGGAACCCAGAAATTTCTTAGTGTGGTCATGTATTGTTTATACAGCCACTTTAACAACAGCAAACTTAAAGTCCCCATACACGTACACATGGAGGTGGTAATATAAATGGTCACACATTTCACAGCAGCATTCTGTAAATGAATCACAACATAACAGAAACTTACCCAGTCCTTTTCCATCATGGCTTACTTCAATATGTGAGATTGTGCCCAGAATCTTTGTTGTGATTATAAATGTATCAACCTAATAATAGAAAACGAACATTGTAACATATGCAAAGCACAAGCCCTAATTCATAACTGAGGACATCATTTTAGATTTACAATGTAATTTATAAACATCTTTAAATTGATACTGTTACCTCCTTTCTCTCACTTCATTTATTCTATTAACAGTATCAACAAGGTGGGGCTTCATGGTAGTTGGTCCCAGCAGTCATGAAGCCCCGCCTAGGTGACACTGTCATGAAGCCTCGGCTAGGTGACACTGTCCAAACGATTGTAGAGCAGAAATCTAAAAATAAAGTAGCTACCACCACTAGTGGTGGATTATAATATGTCCATTTTAGGTGGCCGCTCAGAGTGCTTGGCTCCTATGGCTGCCCAAAATGGACATATTTTTTTTTTGCTGCTAGTCATCCTTACTTTGGTTTTAGGGGAAGGGGGCCCAAAGGGGTTATTTCTTGCACTTATCTAGCCAGTGTGCACCTCCAGTATAAGGTGGGGGCCCAAACTTTGTGAAAAGCTCAGGGCCTTTGATACACTGAATCTGACCACTAAATATCACTATGTTTTGTCCATTTAAGTCAATGGGACTGTTGGCAACCACCAGGCTATGCGTTGACAAGTTTCTGATGTACAACCAAACATCAATCAGAAAACAAGATGTAAACCTACCCTTAGGGGGCATTCACATTTTATGTGATTATGGTCTGTGCATGGAAGATGTGTTATGAATGGGAATGTGTAATTCCTGACCCCATGATTCGTGTGACTGACCCCTTAAACGTAACCTTCTTGCTGGGATCCAGAGGATCTAAAAAAAGTTGACTGGATGGGCACTGTAGTTTTTTTTGTTTATCAGTCTCAGTCAGGATTTGCCTTGATCATGGAAAAAGACTAAGGACTAGAGGCATAATCAAAGGCTAGGATAAATTGGACTAGCATCAGGTAGCCTTGGGACACTATCATTGCTGGTTACCCAGCTACAAGCTTGCCTGTTGACTAGTTTTTTCAATTGCTTTTTAAATAGACATTTTGGTTTTCAAGTAAAAGAACTATGACCCTGTTTACCTTCACTACTGTGTCTGGCCTCATCTCTGCATGTAACCATCACAGGCACCCTAAAAGCTATTAGCACAGACCCTGCACAGTGTGTGCCCCAGGGAAACATCATATTTGGTGTAACCCCCTTTCTACTATGTCAGTCTAGAGGACTGGGGGAGGACTGGTGAGACCACACAAGCCACTGAGAACTGTACTGTGACCACTAAGGACTACTACTCCAATCCTCTCAGACATGCCCATTGGGCCTCTGGTCACGGCAAAGCCACCCAAGAATAAGCTGCCCCTTTAAACATGACGTCTCCATCTTATCACTACTCCACACTATATTTTGTAAAGTATATAGAACAAATTCCTGTCCTCAGCATTTATTGTAATCTAATAATGTATTATTTTTTTTACTTTTATATGTAAGGGCATGCTTTACCTCCATTATTTATCTACTTACTTTTTTCTACTCATTATTACTGGTTTTAAATAGAGATATGACTTCTAGTTACAATGGAACAAATTAATATGACTTGAGCAAACACCATATTGTGCTAGACAGTGCATGTCGTACCAAGTACTTCCAACAGGCCATTTATTTCAATATGCCTTCTATGCTATTCAACGGAGTGTAAAACATGTCACGCCCAGTGATTGATAGACTGTCTTCCAAGAAATAAGGAGATTGACAACATGTTCTGTTATTAATAGCTTCCCCCGTTCCAATATGGTTGTATATCACGAATCTTCTCATGGTATATGCTGATTGTTTTTACAGATGACTATGCAGGATTACCATTTTGAAATTAGGGTAGGTTCAGATGTGAAGAAATTTTCTATGATTTCCATGAACAAAAATTATTCCATGAAAATGTGTCAATGAGAACAAAACACACAACGGCAAGTGGCAAACGTCAATGATTGTCCTCATACAATCACATTGATTCCGTCTTGAATTGCCTAATGTATGCCAGCAGAAGTAATTGTCGAGAGGGATTAAGTGCTTTTATTGGGCAAATAAAATTAATCATAGATTTTACCAACTGAGAACTATAAAGGCAAAATATATGGAATGGGGGAAAAAGTAACAAAATGCAAATGGACTCGCTGCATGTGTGATTTCTCTATTAAACTTCATGTGTTTGTTATCACCACTCGGAATAATAGAATCTAATTAGAGAGTACAGTCTCTGGAAATCCCAGCCAAAATATGTTGTCTGCATCTACACAGTCTGTGCTTGTAAAATCAGGATGATGTGACAAAACAGATCTGGTCGGAGTAAGAGATCTGTTTGTATCCTGCTTTTTACACTGCTTTGGTATTTCTGGTGTTTCTAAGCTAAAAACTAGGAGTGGATCTAAACTATGCAATGTGATCTTTCCATTATAATTGTTCTTTGTGTTTCTTCCACTCCTGGTTTTGGCTTACTAATACCGACCAAAATACTGCAGTGTGAAAACATGGAACATTTATTCTCTATCTAAAACGGGACTAAAATGATCCTCTTTGTTGTGTAAGGCCTGTTCAGTGGGTTGCAATTGGTTGGTTGTTTGATCTTTGGGAGAACAGTGAACCCTGCACTGAACCTGGACCACTGTTCATGCTTATTTAGATAATTCTTCCAAAAAGGTGACTCCCAACTCTACACTGACTAAATGGCCAAAGCAGTCATGGAACAGTGTAGTCAACAGTCTAGGTCAGTTCCGATCAGTTTTGTCAAGCCAAAATGTTAATTCAAGTACACAAACCAGAGACAAGCAAGGGGTCAGAACCAGAGGGTAGAGTCAGAACAGGATAAGGTCCAAGTACAATACCAGAGGTCAAGCCGGTTCACAACAGGAGGTCATGTCTATCCAAAATAGAGTTAAGAATGTGGCGATAAAGGAGTAAAGCAGAAGGGTCAGGAGTCCAGTAAACAATGCCAAGGAGCAAGCTTAGGAATACGGTTGGTGGTCAGGACACAGAAACCAGGAGAATAGGAGTGCTCCAGCTGTGGGTCTAAACAAAGCGGCAGAGCCTGAAGCCCATATTACACGGGGCAATCAGCGGGAGCAAGCGAGCACCAACCTGTCAGGTCAGCGCTTGCTTGCTTGCTCCTCGTTCCATGCTTTCTGCCGGCGCTATAATCATTTTGTGCAATAGGGCCTTAAGGATGTATGTAAGTGGTGATTCTGTAACTATCATCACCACGTATGTCCCGGGGCCGTGCAGTACACAGCTGTAGATAGAGCAGTACAGTATTAGGCTATGTTCACACTCTGTTCACACTCAGGCCGGGTCACGGAGTGGCCGGTCTCTGCCCGGATCATCCCGGTCGGTACTGTAATACAAGCTGGATGATCTTTCCGGCTGCAGTGTTCTGATGCGGGAGCCGATCGCATTATTGTGTGAACTGACATGGGGTTCTATGGCCGCAATTCACTGAATTGCAGCCGCAGAAAACTGACATGTCAATTATTTGAGGCGCCGCACGGGATCCCGGCCGGAGCGTATACGTTTTGTATACGCTCCGGCCGGGATCCCATTGAAGTAGAGGCAGTGTTCACAGGCGCATAAAGTATGGCCGTTGTTGCCGATTTCAACAACGGGCATACTTTTACGTAGTGTGAACATGGCCTTAAAGCTAAAGGGAACCTGTCACTGCGGATGCGTTCAAAGAGCCCGCCCTACCCCCTGATGCAGCCACCGGATACTTACCCTTTTCGGGGAGTCCCGCTCCTGGAGCCGGTCCCGGGACAAAGATATCAGCGCCCGAGATGAGTCTGATGCCCATAGAGATTGACGGCTCCATTGCATACAGTGCTTGCACGGCTTCGGGTGCTGATATCTTCGTCCCGGGACCGGCTCCAAGAGTGGGACTCGCCGGAAAGGGTAAGTATCTGGGGGCTGCAGCTGGGGTTTGGGCGGGCTCTGTGCGCACGTCCCCAGTGACAGGTTCCCTTTAAATTGCTATGTTGGCACTTTGCAATAAATTAGCGGATTTTGGGTTGCAGTCTGGACACTTGGGGAGATTTATCAAACATGGTGTAAGGTGAAACTGTCTCAGTCTCTTTTATTTTTCAAAGAGTCTGTGAGGAATGAAAGGTGGAATCAGATTGGTTGCTAGGGGCAACTGAGCCAGTTCTACTTTAGACCAGTTTGATAAATCTCCCCCTCAGTCTCTAAAAGGTTTGTAATCACTGGTCTAGAGGTCATAAAGCCATGAGGTCAAGTAAATGCAAAATCACCAGACTGAGCATTAAGAGGTTCAGTCAGCCAAGAGGTCCTATAATAACAGAATAATAGGACAAGATTAACCAGGTACACACTCCAAGGTCAGAAGTTCAAGATCCATTAAAAGGCATGCAGAATATACAGCCAGGCACAAAAATTACTGTCATCAATCAAGAGCAGATGCCTGATTTAAACAACCCACTAAACACTGGTATCGGACACCTAGCAGGAGCCCTCAATGCTTTGCCTGGTTGGCTGAGCAGCCCCTCTCACAGACAGTCTTGTGGCCATGGAAACCTGCACTGAGGCTCAGCACTGCAGCGGGAGCCCTGCTGCAGGAGCCTAGATGGATGAGTATATCACAATTATGAATACTGGCTAAAGGCTTCTCAAAGTTTCTAAGCCAATCACCCCATACTCAATGACATCGAGATACCTGTAAGGCTTTAATAGTACACTTTAATACAAGGCTTTTTATGGTATATTTTTGGTCTTACTCATAAAAAGACATCAGAATTCATAATTTTCTGGCAGAGAAGTTTGATTAAAGTCTCCCATCTTTTCACTATATGCAACAGGGATTTCTTTAGGTACATACAGCACTGAGATTATTCCATACTCTCTTCTCTAAATTTAGACTATAAGGCTGAACCTTCACTAATCGTGGATTCCTTCATTAATAATTTATTTATAATCCTGTCTCTCTACCGAAAATCAGTTTTAAGTCCAAGAGAACACCAGAACACCAACCTATTACTGATAAAAAAATGGTCCAAAAAGATTCACTCTATGCAACTTTATTAACCCTCTTTTGATCACAAAATGGTTCAATTTATGTTTATTATTCCCCTTTTACTTGGCATAATATTGGGTTTCACCAAACGTCCTGTTGTCCTCCGCTGGTCTCTTGTATCTCCCGATCTTATGACCCTGCTCAGAAACACCAGCTCAGCCATTCAGAAACGGTACACGTCTGCAGTCACTGACTGGCTGAGTGGGTAGTTCCTGTGGTGTTGTGACGACACAGGAACCAGGAGATACAAAAGACCTGAGGAAGCTGTTGGACGGCGGAACATGTGGCGTGTTCTCTCTTTCCACTTTGCCCCCTCTATATTTCTGGACTGCACATGGTGAACTCTTTTATATCTTTTTCTACCTATGATTTTTCCCCCCACATATTTTTTGCTTGCACACTGCATTATTTATAGGATATATGTTTATTATGGATATTATTGATATTTTTGCCCATGTGTTGTGATCCAGGGTCCGGTTGGTTGTTCCGGGGCAGGAACAAGGTTTGACATTTTAAAATAGGGTAGTGTCTGGGGCTTGTCTCCCTAGTTTCATACTCCTGTACTTTTTTGTATTTTCTGTATGTATCATTGTATCTAATAAATATTGTTGTTTGATGTGCTACCTTCTTTGTGCATATGCTTTCTTTTCTTTTTTGTATTTTGACTATTTATATGCATTGGTTTAGCACTCAGACTTATTTTGGTGGTGCCCACGTGTTCTTTGTTGGCCTATACAAGAGACCGGAGGTTTACAGTGAGCAGTGTTGATGTGTCTGCAGGGGCACAGGGACAGGTAAGTATAAAAAATCTAGGTAACTTTATTACATATCCTTTAAAAGTGTGTACAAACGTTTAAAAAAGCACTTTTTAAAATATTTGGACACGCTTTTAAAGGATATGTAATAAAGTTACTAAGATTTTTTATCACATGGAGTTGTGGATCCCATCCTTTCTTTCAATACTTCTTTTTCCCGGTGCAAGGTCTGGGTTAATTGTCCACCTGCTCTGCATACTCTACCAACTACCAATTTTTCAAGCACACGTTGAGCTGGATGTAACTTTTTTTTGCTACAGGTAAGTATAACTTCATTATTGTGTTCTCACTACTCCTGCCCTCCCTGTTTTTTATGTTTGCCCAGAATACCCATTTAACTCTTTCTTCCCGTAGACAAACATCTTAGCATCTTTTGTTACTCTGAGCTAAACTTTACTTTTACTAAGAAGTCCTGGCCAAGTTTAATGCTACTGTATATCTTTCCTATGGATTACTTCCCCTCAAATAACACAATCCAATTTGCCCTAATGGCGTGTCTCAGTTAATCCTAATCTTTTGTCTTTCTTTATTACGCGTATCTCTACACAGTCTCTATGCAAATGATGTGAATGCCAATAAGTGCATCTGTTATCCTTTATTGTTCGGCTTGTTCCAAACAAACCTGTGGTTTCCAGTTATTTTATGTTTGCTGAGACGGTGGGACTGTTTGAAACTGTTGCACATACTGTGTTCTAGGTTTCTTATTATTATTAAAGGGGTAGTGCGGCGCTTAGAAATTATTCACAAAATAACACATATTACAAAGTTATACAACTGTAATGTATGTTATGTATTTGAATGGCCCCCTTCCCCATGTCCCACCACCCGCCCGTGTACCCGAAAGTGTAGTGCAGTATACATACCTGATCCGTGTCGTTCCTTATGCCGGCCCCCCTCTGCCGCGTCATAACGGTGCTCAGCCGCAATTGGCTGAGCACAGTTATTCTCAACCAATCGCGGCTGAGCAGCTGATGACGTGGCAGAGGGTGGCCGGCATGAGGGACAGCAGGAGCGGGTCGACCAGCCTCCCGAAGATGACGTCTTTGACAAGATTACAGACAGGGTCGGTCGACACGGATCAGGTATGTATACTGCACTACACTTCCGGGTACACAGGCGGGGAACACGGGAAGGGGGCCATTTACATACATAACATACATTACAAAGTTGTATAACTTTGTAATATGTGTTATTTTGTGAATAATTTCTTAGAGCCGCACTACCCCTTTAACTTGAGAGGAACTGAAGGACACAACATGTCTCTTTTATTGTTGGCTCTTTATTCTATGTAACATATAATCACTTCTTTACTGTGTTACATTTGATATTCCTCTTGGTTTTATTTCTTCAGTAAAATCTCCTTGGATTCAAAGTCAGGGCACATTATATTTCCTGAATACTTTCCTGGAATCATATAACTATGGGCTTCGACAGACATGCTGTCTTTTTAGATATAATAATACATCACATTTGGAGGAGGCTCGTCTTTATATTTTTATTAAATTTTAATTTATTTTCAAGGTGGATATTAAGTCTAACTCTTCCTTTTGTATGATACATATAGTGCACATACAAGGACAACACATAATCATATTGATGTAAATGGGTAGGCTCTTACCTTTCCCTTTTGAAAGGGTTTCATGTCTTCTATTGGCCGTTTTAGCTGGATAGGTCCAAATGATTTCCCATTATCGTAAAACAAACTGATGTAAACATTGGCATTGGTGCCTGCTCCTCGTACATCGCCCGTGTATACTACAATCTTATATTCCACTAGGTCTTCCTCCACAGATCCTTTATCATTGGAAGTTAATAATACCCTATCTTCAGTTTCCTCTTCATGGTCATGGACAACTTGAGAAATAACAATTTCTTTCCTTGTCTCTGGCTTTTCGCCCTCAATTAGAAAGCTCCTAAGCACAAAAATAAATTCAGAAGGAAGGGCTGTAAGACGAAGCTAGTATAACATAACACAAGGCAATTATTTTAATTACTCATTCCCAGACTTTACTTTTAAGGTCTTTTCTTGAGAATGTAACAGTTGCCATGATATAATACTATGGACTGTGGTGAAGAACTACAGTGTTACTTGGTTGATTTAACTTGTAATAAAAAATAAATTTTGTGTCCACTCATACAGTATGTGTCTATATACTCCCTGCATGTGAATGCATTAATGTACATCTGCACAATAATTTGATGTTCCCTTGCAACTTTTCATAGGTGTCAACTATGAGAGTGTGTTTTCATATCACTTATCCCAATATTGTGACATCATTGGGTGCATTACTCCTGTACTGTGATGTCATGTTTGATCCCAGACTATAAATTCCCTTATTTGTGACATATTGGGTTTTATCCGTGTATCCGTGATGCACATTGGTACTGATTTACTAAAATGTTCTCGACAGCAAATTGTTAAGTTTTTGTCCATTTTCATTGGACCAACACTTTTACTAAAGATGCGGGACACAATTTGTCCAAAAATTCGACAAACCCGTTATTTTTGTCCAAAATCCCGCCAAGTATGCTTGTCATGGGTGTGATCTTTAAAACCCTCCACAGCCAACAGATTTACTAAGCAAACCATCTTTTTTTTTTTTACAGGTTTTCTATTCTTAAAAACAGCCACTTCTATTCAATTTTAAACCATTATGCTGTTGTTTGTGTCATTTTTTTTCACGCTAAATTAATGTGTCCCATGCCCTATGTAAATCTGGAAGGTTTTATTATTGTCCTGCGAAAAACCTTTCAGATTTACATAGGGCGTGGGACACAAAGAATTTGGAGCAAAAAAAACCCTGACACAACAACAGCATAAGGGCTTAAAATTGACATATTGTTAGTAAATGAGGCCCATTACCCCTGTTCCAGGACATCACATGAGCATAATCCCACAGCTTTGATGTCACTGCGTGCATCATCCCTTTACTGTGAAATCAACCAATATAGTGACAAAATCATGTAATCCATTTACTGTGGCATTACCATATGTACTATCTTTGCACTAACAGAGTGGACTTATATTACAACAATGTTGTGTGCATTATTCCTGTACTGTGACATCACTATGTAGATCGGACTTGTATTATAACCACTATAGGCTCTGGAATTAAGGGCGCTTTATAAATAAATAAATAAATAAATAAATAATAATAATAATAATAATGATAGGCATTTATCCCTGTACTGTGGCTTCACTTGGAGGATCAAAATAATTTTAAGTTTTTCATTGATAAAGGTGGTCACGATGGAGGAAGGAAATTAAACCCTATGGTGTATGGTGGACAGAAATTAGTTTTTCTGATACAGATCTCCAAGTCCACCACATAAAGTTAAGGGGCCCCATACACATTCTCAGAGGGATAAGATTCTACTAGAGGAGCCTGTCTTATACGTATTGAACACCTATACAATGTATCCATTTTACTGTGACAATTCAAATTCCATCCCTTTAAATACTTTTAACCTCAGTGGCACCTGAGACTCCCCATTGTCTTCTCCATTGATAGCTTTTGCTTAGTTACAACCAGTTTTAACACAAATGTTTAAAGATCTGACTTACTCGTCCACATCAAATATGTAGAGCTCCTTCTTTGAAGACTCTTTTACGAGAATCCTTTTTATATACAGCTTGCAATCTAAATAGAGGTTAACACAGATATCTTTTAATTGACTTGGCAGCATAGATAACACTAGCGTAAGAATTTGATTTCTAAAGGAGTTGTCCCATAAGTATTCAATGATGCTGCTGATGTTTTGTTACATACTTGTTAGAGCGCCCCCTGCTGTTCTTTTAGCACAGATATTAGCCTGTTTATTCTCAGACAGTCTACATGTGTGCTAGATGTATCACAGTCTGTTGGATAAACTTGTATCTTTAGGCTGGGTTTGGTTAGTACTGGTCCATATTTTGATCACTATTTTTATTCCAAACTATGAGTGGAATCAACAAAGAAAAAATGATAAGGCACATTCATAGGTCATCACACTGCTCCCCATCTGCACAGGCCCCACAAGCCTGAGGAACGCAGCTCCACAAAGACAGACATGTATCCAACAACAGGGGTCTTGGCAGTAAAGCTTGATTCTTCTTTATTGTATCACAAGGGACACAGCTAACCAGGTCTAACATGTTTCATATAATCAATCCTTAGTCACAGCCATGGGGGAATACACAAAGACTGACTTAATTTTACAATGTGCAAATGATCTTATTTGTTGCTCAAATGTGGCAAATAAATGTGGAGTACAGTCAATGTAAAATGTGTTTCAATAGTCGTAACAACAAACTGGTCATGAATAAGAATAGACCAGACATGTTTGTGTGCCCCAAAGTTTTAAAGTTTGGCACCCAGACTGTTAAAAGTGATAAAGCCTCAGCAAGCACGTGCCCAGTGGTTTATAAAGCATGTTAATGGTGTTTCCTGTGTGCTCCCCCACAGTGTAATAGTGCCCCCCCAGATGCCCCTCTTAGATTATTATGCCCCTCAATACATTGAGTATTGTTACATCTTTGTACTTTGTCCATGTCAAGTTTTGGCCATATTGAAAAATCACAACCCACCAGTTTGTAAATCTGGCATATACTTTAAAGGTATGGCAGAGAGAAGGGCTAGCCTCCTCCCACACCTGATTTATCATAATTTCCTGCTAGCAGGTGTAAATCATGGCAAACGTCTACACCTGCCTCAATGCAGGTGTAAATTTCTGCTCCTGCAGTGTGGCAGGCCCAAGACTCCTGGTGGGCCTCTTAGTAAATCTCGTTATCGTTTGGATGGTCTCCCGGAGATCAGTGATCTGTTTCTCTTATGGCTCTTCTAGGCATAGCTCCCACCTAGCCAGAATTCTGCTCCACACTGATCTGGGGCAACACCCCGAAACAGCTGTCTGTGGATGGATACCTGGCCTTGGTTTTTCTCTTGTCATTATATTGACTTATAGGGCCACTTAATATGGTGGTTTTGGTGGTTTCCCTACAGGAGCCACCCCTTGGCTGGGTCCTTCCTGGGGGGATATCTGGCTAGTCCTGTGTTTCGAGACTCTTCAATGAGGCTCTATGGGCTCTCCTTTTGCATATTCTTAGTAAATCTGACAGGGTACATATAATAATAATAATTATATTTTCCTGCCAAGAATACTTTTGGTAGATACAATTCTTTCTTGTGGAATTCCTAGGTTTTACAGACAGTCCTTTTTTTGAGGATACAATACTAAGCAAAATGAGCTCTGAAATGAGGACCAATTATTGACCAAAATACTATGGGGGAATTTATCAAAGCTTGTTTGCCGGGTTGTGTGGTGTAAAAAGTCATTTTGCGTAAAATTTTTTGACTTTTTTGTGTTTTGTGCCAAACATTTTGAGCATTTTTCTGGTGTAAGCATTGATACCCCCCTTAAAACTGTCTATTATAAGTTTTGACCACCTATTAGTTGTTTTTAGTCCTGTTAGGTAGTTCTCCCTTCTTGAGTGTGGTGCAAAAGTGTCTAAAACCCATAATAAATGTGGTGCAAGGCATATACACCGGTGCTTTGGTACACATTATCCCAAACTTCTAATATGTCTGTGCTAGAGCTCTAGCCAAAAAGTGGCGCATGGAACTTTTCTTCTAAATTTTATGAATTTTAGACATTTTTATGCCACTTTTCCACTGGGTATAAAAAATGGGGTGTGGTTTATATAAACATGGGCATGGCCCAAGTTGCACTAAAAATGCACCTGAATCTGGCTGAAAATTCTGGCGGACTTCAAGCCAAGTAATAGTGTCAGGAATGTGGAGTGAGCCTGGTGTGAACTGGGCCTGTTTTTACCTTTTGTCTGACACACCCGCCTTTCTTTCAGCCTCCTGGCAATGCAGGAGTTACACTGCTCACTGCTAGCCTCGTTGGCTGCAGCTGAGCAGTGTTTTTTGATTGACAGATGCCTCTACCTGTCCGAAACTTTGAGGATCAGAGCGCCGGTCCAATGTGGATCCGGACCGGGCTCTTGATCCTCATAAATGAAAGCAAAGCCAGTTATTCCCTGCTGGCAATTAAGGTTTATACCCTGATCCCAGCTCCCCCCTGTCTATTCCTGTGATCCCCGTCCTAATTCCTCTGCTTGCTTGACCTCCCGCTTGACCTTTGACTATCCGTTTGATCTCTGATTTTGTACTGCATTGCCTGTTTGGCTCTGACTTGGCTTATCGACTCTCCTTTGTTGTGTTTGTCTGTCTTGTTTGGTGTTACACTTATTAAGTGTAGGGCACGTCTTCATGGTTGTCCGCGGCCACCTAGGGCCGACTGAGGCAAGTAGGTAGGGACAGTGCATGGGTTCAGCCTTAGGGTCCACTGTCTCGTCTTGTCTCTGCCTTCCAGTCCTGACAAATAGGTGGTGTAAGCTGAGAGTAAACAGTCTGTAAGTTCAAAAGACCCATAAAACAGCCTGATAAATCTGGCACGTTTAAAGAAGAAGTCCGGACAAAACGATAAATCCAGGACCAGGGAACATAATAAATCTATACCTACCTGTCCCCCTGCCCCTGCATCACAAACTCTCTGACCACCAGCGGGCTCCAGCTTCTCCTGAATTTCGGTGTCATCATCATGACCCAGAGGAAAGTACCTGCTTACCCAATCAGAGACTGCAGTGGTATCCAATCTCAGTCACTAACTGAGGGGCATTCCTGAGCACTTAGACAGTTTTAGTAAATGTGGGCCACCTTGCCAGAAATCTAGTGTACCTTCAATAGTAAATCTTCCTAATGTGTCCAGTACCCTGATTCCTCTTTGCTGGCAATAGAAGGAGTTACCATTCCAAATACCAGATGACTCCACCATTGAGCCTGTGCACCCACTGGCACTGGACACATTAGGTGGACGTTTTGCAAGAGAGCCAAGAGAACACTAGGAGGCACCATAACAACTTTGTAACGGCAATATATATAGAAAAATAAAAACTGTAATATAATACTGAATACTGGGACATCCTCTGTAATAATGACAATTTATTTTGTACTTTACATGAAAGTTAAGTGAAACATACCATCGCTGCTGCTCATTGAGATGTCAGCCTGATGTACTTCCCCAAGTTCAACCGCATCTAATAAACCTGTAAATGACTGTGAAGAAACAGCAGTGTGATTAGTGTGAAGGAATACATACCAGGAGGATCATGTGCATGTCTGGCTGCCATCACAACCCTATAGATGCCAGTAATTGAATGTGATGCGTGTGTCACACATTCGCTCTTACAGTGTCACACACCACGAGATGCTTGCTTTTTTGCACAGGAACTTGCTGATTTTTATAAACAGATCTAGTGTGATAAAAACTACAAACAAAGATTGATTACAGGGAGATATTCAGTCAAAATGATGTGGCAGGAATCCCAGGCATAGTTTAAGTAGTGGCATGCATGAATATAGAACAGAACGCTCACGAGAATTATTTTTCAAATTGACTACATGGAGTATAATAAATGTCTATCCTCCATGGAATAAAATATATTTATAGCAAAGCTCAAAACCGACTTGCTGTTGGAGTTCATGCCATCATACATCAACATCTTGGGAGAGAATGATTTGGTGCTCGCTGTCCTCCTCCCCCACCAATTTCCTATCTTTTGCAGAAGAATGACTGCATTACTCTTGTGCTCTTTCCATACTTATGTTTTGCCAAAGTGTTGTTACAGTATAACAGGAAAGCCCTGTGCAGACTGACCCATGGGAAAGGTTCGTATGTTCAGCTAGAGCTTATGGGACTCTACCACCTGCTGCTGGTGGCGGTTGACACTGCCTAATATTTACACTCCTTTAGGGATCTAGTGGTGGCACAAAGTCATTAGTTTTTTTTCAATGATCTCCCTGAGCTCAGTGATTGTTGAGTTTTGTTGGTCTACTTTTCATTGCCCCTGTTAGCCAGAATCCTACTCCACACTGATGAGGGGCAAATATCCTGAAACAGCTATCTGTGGATGGATGCCTGTCTTTGGTAAACACTTGCCATGTCCCATGTCGCAATGCTCGCAACTGAGGCGCAACTTTGGCGCAAAAGGGACCACCCTGGTATTTCCCTATTTGTGTCCCAATACTCACAACTGAGTGTGACTGAAGGGGCTACATATCAAAGTGTTTTTTGTGATCTCCCTCCTGGGAGCCACCCCTTGGCAACAGGTTTTTCTTCCATGGAGGGATATCTGGCTATTCCTGTGTTTTGAGACACACAATTGAGGCTCCATGGAAACCCTTTTTTGCATATTTAAATTTATAGGGGGCAATGTTTCTATGGAGACTCTTGAGTGAGTACTTCATTGCATTTTCCCCCCACTGATCTCCCTGAGCTCAGTGATTGCTGTGTTATATTTTTTTTAGTAGTTATAGGGGGCTCAACCCATATATATCTTATCTTGTTTTTTAAGGAAGGCAACAGGCCCCTCTCAAACCTTTTTATTAAGTCAACCATCACGTCATCATGTCATCATCGAGAGTTTCATAGTCTCGCTGCTCTTACAATAAGGAATCCTTGTCTATGATGATGATGGTAAAACCTTCTTTCGACGTAGAGGAAGCCCCCTTGTCATGGTTACAAATCACTGTACTTTCTATTTGTGATTGGATTGCCCCTTGCATATTAAAACATCTGATTCAGCTTTTATTATGAGCTGATTATAAATACATGCACATCAATGGATTTATACCACTACAAACGTAACTTTATTTTTTAAATTAGCACATACTAGAGGGTATTGGGTTTTTTCTTTCTGGACAGGTCAATAACGTACACGAGCAAATTACTTCTGAGAGGTTTATGCTTCCAATCTTGACTGTGCCTAAGCATTTTCTTCCATGTGAACAAGCTTTCCAGTCTGAGTGGGTAAAAAGTTCAGCTCTACTAATGAAATAAATTTAACCTAAATTGGAGCAGACTAATGTCTGAGCCGGAGTCAATATTTCAGAGGCAGAGTAATAATTCTGTAGTTTTGTGCATTATATTTTTCCATGACCAAATAACTACAGTAGTTTGCTTATTCAACACACATGGGGAAGGGTGGGGTGGGGTGGATTTTCCTGACTCCCAAAATAATTCTGTTTTGTTTTTAGCATAACGAATCTGTCTATCGCCATGTTCTGACTCCTATAAATTTTTATTTTTCACCTGTGGAGATGTGTGAGGGTTTTTTTTTTTTTTTTGCAACTTCATTTGTAGTTTGTGACTTTGTGTTTTTTCTGTGTATGCCATTGTGCAGGGAAAGGAATGTTATAATTTGATAAATATAATTTTATAGTTTACATGATACATGGTTTTTACCTTTTTTTCTGTGCAAAACTGTCCCAACTGGCTTGCATTGATGTACATAATTCTTCAAGGCATTCTACAGATTCTCATTTGGATTGATGCCCTCCTAAGGCATTGAATGTTTTCCCCTTAAGGCCAGTTTCACACGGATCCGCAGCGGATTTCACGCTGCAAATTCGCCAGGAGTGTTGAGAGGTCACGTATATATTTTATTGTTTACTATATACAGCAAGGGCTTCATGAACATTGCTAACAATGTCCGTGTAGCCCTTGTTCCATGATTATGGTGGATCAGCACTCACTTACTGAGCCTTTTACAGGGCTCGATAATTTGTGATCGGGCCGTGTAATATGGCCCTATGTTATTTCTTATCAGATTTGTTGACGTTCCATGTTCTTTCCATTGTGTCATATTGGATTTATTGATGATCTGTGAAATGTTCAAAGACACCCAACCCTGTTACCTGCTTCTCCACAGCTTTGTCTCTTTGCAGTTTGAAGAGCTCCTCAGTCTATAACCTACATGCTCGATGTGTCACATACCGGGTGGAGGGGGGGTTCAAAACAGCTATATTCATATTCATATTCTCCAGCCCCTGGATTTATATACCAGGCACTCCAGTTATGGGAACCCAAACTTACTGTAAGATTGCTCATTATTAGCAATTTCCATACTTTTTTGCAGCTGCTCAGCCATGGAAATCAGATCCACTGAGATCTTGACAAACAGCTCTTGTAGTGGTGTTGCTTCCAGGGGGTAGTATGAAACTAGGTGTGCTGCACCCTCTAGCTTTGTTCTGGGGTTGTGGTTTTACATAGAATTTAAAGAGACTCTGTACCCACAATCTGACCCCCCCCCCAAACAACTTGTACCTTAGGATAGCTGCTTTTAATCCAAGATCTGTCCTGTGGTCCGTTCGGCAGGTGATGCAGTTATTGTGCTAAAAAAACAACTTTTAAACTTGCAGCCCTGTGCCAAACAGGAGTATCTGTGCCCTAACTTTGCACCACCCCTCCGTCCTTCCTCCCCACCCTCTTCATCATTAGGAATGCCACTGGAACATTTTTTTCATGCTGAACATTGCACAGGTGCCTTAACGATACAGCCCATGTTCAGTATTTACACAGCTGACGAATAGGAGACAATCTGCCTGGAGCATTCCTAATGATGAGGAGGGTGGGGAGGAGGGACAGAAGGGTGGTGCAAAGTTAGGGCACAGATACTCCAGTTTGGCAGGGGCTGCAAGTTTAAAAGTTGTTTTTAAGGACAATAACTGCATCACCTGCCGAACAGACCACAGGACAGATCTTGGATTAAAAGAAGGTCAGATTGTGGGTACAGAGTCGCTTTAATGCTAATGGGTTTTTCCAAGACTCTTCAGATCTATCTTCAGCATAGGCCATCAATATCTAATTGAAATGGTGGCGACTTCCAACATTTCACCAATCAGCTGTTTGCCCAAGCCTTGGCTCCCATAATACACAATGAACTGCACTGCAAGCAGACAGCTCCCTCCTTTGAATAGAGACTGTTGCCTCAGTGGAAGCTGAGTTGCAGTAGCCTTGCATGGCCACTGCACAATGTATGGCGCTGTTTGCTTCCACTTTTACTCACTGTGTATTTTGGGTGCAGCTGATTATCAGGATGTGTTGGCACCCCAGATCAAAATCACCATGGTCTATCCTGAGTCCTGAAAACCCTAACAACAAGAGCTGCAGTGTAAAGTATAGAGATGAAGAAAGAAGCCTAGATCCTCACTAAAACAAAATACTGTATATGAGTTGGATTTTATACTAACTGAGATTCCCAAGGGATAATGCAACTGTTCTAGTCACTGATCAAAGCTGCGTTCTAATGAACCGGGGCTTAAAAATGCCAACACCTAGCAGATAAGCATTACCCAGGGGTACTGATTTGCATATAATTATCATCGCACAACTGCACATCCATATTAAGCATTTACTCTTAATAAACCATGGCTTTTCTTACCTCCTCTTCATCTGCATTTCGCACATACTGCCACTTTATAGATCTATGTCCTGTGTCTCCATGTTTCCCATGTAAACAAAAACCAAGATGTAATGTATCTTTCTCCTCTGGCACGTCAGCAACAAACATAGTTACACTATATGTAACAGCTGTAAAATAACACAGAGTTAAAATGAGCCAAAACTCTATATTATACAGGATAGAGATGATATAGGGATAAACTGTGAGCTCTAAGACATTGCCTGGCTATCCAGGTATATTTGCAGGTTACTTCTTTCCAGCAGAACACTGTGGTATAGCGTTAAGTTTTATTAGATTAGGAGCAATGAAGACATTCTTCTGTTTGAAATACAATGTAATGGTTGCGGTAACTTATTTGCATCCCCTTTAAAGTGAGTTGTATATACTTTTATTGGAACATTCAATAATCCGGATTGTTTGATAATCCAGCACATATCAAGTCCCTTTAATGTCATAGTAAAATAATTTTAGTGTATAATCTAAACATTGCTTTGCTTCTACCATCCTATAAAAAGCTATTCAGAGTTCTTAAATACATTTTGCAAAGTATGCCAATTGCATATCGGCACAATTTAAGTTTGCTGGGAACCGTCATCAGTCTGTAAACTTGCTGACTGCTGTAATTTAGAAAGATTATTGTAGTCACATTAGTATTCCGTAGCATAAATCATAGAATCTCTCCCCAATCTCACAGTACAGGGAATAGTTTTATACTTCTTTTTAGTTTATTGTTCGGCATTATAGATATAGCGCAGCTTAAATTTTGTCACGCTGATGATCTCCATCTGCTTGGTACCACTGCGGATCATGTATAACCAAACTGTCCATAAAATAATTCTTTATATAAGGCAACCCTTACCACAGCACAACTTTATTCCTCAGTTCAGAGCAGGTGCTATAAAGTGGGAGCACTGTGCCAATAATACATGAAATTATATTTTTAGATCCGTTCTGCTAAGTGCTGAACAGAATGTGTGTGATGCACCTAATCACAAAAGTCAATCTTACTGAAGGGAAATAGCACAGAAAGTGGCATATCATTTCTGTTCTAAATACATGGTTGATAAAACACTCTTCTAGCCTGATTAATGCTCCAATAAATTACAGACACTACCTCCGTGGGAGAGTGCCCACCGCGGCAGGCCACTCCCAGGGCACTACCTCCAATTTGGCTTGTTAGTGATAGTGGACAAGGTGCAGAAGGAGGCAGCGTAGGCAGGACAGCAGACAGGAACACAGAAGGTAGCATGGGCAGGAGTCATAGGCAGGAAAGCTGAGACTGCAATGCTAGGGTAGCAAATGCAGAGGCTCCAACAGTGGCATCAGGACAGGGACAGGCACTTCTTGTGATCAGGCATCCATGTCACCCATATTCTGGCCGCTCACTATACCTCTAGATTGATTGACAGAGAGAGAAGGCGGGGCCTGAAGATATAGCTATATATATATATATATATATATATATATATATATATATATATATACTGTATATATATATATATATATATATTTTAGAAAAAAAATTACATTTACCCAAACATCAAGGCATGATATACCAGATATTTATGTGCAAGCCCTATAGGCATTGCCTTTATATGCTCTGTGCTGTGCACTTGGGAATGACCTCACTTTAAAACACTTAACATGTTCCTGTCAATTAATAGACAGAACTCATGCAATTCTTACTTATTTTGTGGATTTATACGTCTGGTGGACCAGGGTATTTCTATTGCTGTGCGCGGAAATTAATGGGTTTGGATAATGTGTGCTGCTAAATTCCATTAGTCTAGTACAATGCAATACCTAGGTTGTCTGGTGGCACGAAGAGAAATCTGTGCTAATATTCCAAAGCCTTCAGTTCTCCAGAAATTATAGATGGCTGGCCAATGTAGTAATGATTACTTGACTCAATAAAAGGTGTGCTAGCTGAAGTAATGGCCTCCAGTCCCATTCATTAATGGGAACCCTGTTTGAACCATTTGTCACACTGTGGTCACTATAACCCTGCTTTGTCTTAATCTGTCCTAGTACAGCGGATATGTATTGATACAGGATGGCGATACAGTTTTTGGTCTGTAATTACACAACCCCAAATGGTGAGTGGGAAAGTAATATTTAGCCTCTTTTCATGGCATGTTTGTAGTGTCCTTTGGCTATATGCATCATGAAGTCTCCATGCACATACAACAAAGCGTATCCATAGACCTCAATCACCCGCAGGCCAGAAAAATGTAATTTTGGCCTCTGTTCATGTCATTCAGCAGAGATGATAGATGAAAAAAACGGATAGATCCAGTCTCCAGGAAAAAAATGGGCCTCTATGTATGGCGGTTGTCACAAAGTTGCCATATGGTGGAAGTATGCTCCCATCAGAAACCTAGAAAAGTGGTGTGAAAGCATCCTCATAATTCCGGACACAGGCTGGGGCGAGTAATTGAACAAGCCTGGTGCCTGGTTCAATGCACATATAAGCCGGGATGCCGGCACCAAGTTGGGCCTCCAGCTCCCCATCCCTGCTGCCATGGCCTAGAACCTGAATGCTGTAACCTCCCACCGGTTTCCGACACCTTCCCCCCACTGTCCATACGCTGACTGGGATGAGTAATTGAACAAGCCTGGTTCCTGGTGCCTGGTCCAAGGACGGGGAGCAGGAGGCCCATATGTGCATTGAACCAGGCACCAGGCTTGAGGCTTATTCATTTGATTACTTCACAGAAACGGTTCAGGGATTTGATTAAATCCCTGACTTTTTCAGGGAAATGACCCAACGGAGTGGTCATTTTATCATTTCCCAGGATTTGATCAAATCCCTGATTTTACCATTTCCCTGCAAAAAAAAAATAAAAATAAAAAAATATATATATATAACACACACTGTATGTATATGTATATATATATATATATATATATATATATATATATATATATATATATATATTATATATGTAACACATTGCATAAGTAAGAAATCCATCTTTATAATAGAAAAGAATTGTTTCCATAAACAATTTAAGACGTGCAATCTACAGTATGTTATATTATTTCATAACATGCACATATAGGTAGTATAGCAGTATACTGCTAGACGCTGCCGGTGTCAGCTGTATAAGTAAAATTTTTGTAACAATCTTTAAATAATATTTTCTGTGTTTGTGTTGATTGTGTATGTGGATCACATAAATTGTGACTAAATTCACAATAAAATGCTGGTCATGATCCAGCAGCGAGTCTCATGAGCCGGCGTAATAATATTATAGGAGAGCAACTGATTTCATTACTTTATTGTTAATCGTTTTATTTCCAGAATTCGACTGAAGCTACGTTGTCCCTCGGGACCTATATGAACACAGTTAACCTCACTGCTGTTCAGGTGACCCTTGATAGGGTTATATATATTGATATGTCATGGGGCACAGATGCAGTTTGCACACAAAAAGGAGCGGGGTCCAGTATCGTATAACTGTGCTGGCCATAACAAATGAAATGTTACAGGTTTGTCCTTAAACATGTAATAGAGAAAACATAAGCAAGGAATATTGAGGGTAAGATCACATGTAGCAAACTGCAAGTCCAACTGTGCAGCATTTTGTTACTAGTGGCTGCAGAAGTTGGATGCAACCCTACGGAGTCCTGGAAAACATGTATACAGCCTATGGCTTGCTTTCCAGACAGCCTTAGGGCCCTACTACATGGTTGATTATCGCGTGGAAAATTGTTATATTGTTCCAATCTGAACAAGATCTGATCATCAGATCTGATGAAGCGCGCATGCGCGCGAAATGGCCGTCATGTCTAGTTTGCTCATGTGAAGTGGTCTGGCGTCTGCCGAATAGCGATATGTACTGCTGAAGCCTGTAACTTCATGTTGAAATAAAGATATCCTGCAACTACCCAGTGAGTGCCCTCAGCTTTTACTTCATTCATTGGTCGTTGATCTTGTTAATCATTAGCTAATTGTTTGCTGAAATTCTACAATAGTTCACTGGGGTTCCGCATTTATTCAGTAATCATTCAGTGTAATTCCACATTGTTTATTCTTTCGCTGGGATCAGATGGAGTAAACGATCATAGAAATGATCATTGTAGCGATCGTGACTAATGACTATCGCTCTGTGTAATATCGTAAACGTTTTCAGGTTAACAATAAACAATCTTGTTTGTGATCCTTTATAGTTAGTCGTTAATCAATAAAAATCGCTTCCTATAATAGTGCTAAATCCAACTTCTTCAGTCACCAGTAATCAAATGCTGAATGCCTGGGTTTGGACTAACCCGATTGTGCTCGAGGTTCACTCATCTCTAATTGGAATGATTACATTAAATTTAAGCCAAAAACAGATCATAAATGGAGGACACGTATAAAGGAGATACTTGGTGAAAACAAACGATCCTGAACCACTTGTGGATGAAATGCTGTGCGAGTTTCGTTACGATACACAAGCTGCTGCTGGAACATGTGCTTTTACTCTGAGGCTTCTCCTCCCTTTATATCCACTCCCGGCTTTGTATTCAATACTTGCAATTAGCATAGACATAGCTGGTCTACAGGATACAACTTATGGTAAATATGTGGGTGACTACATCTTCTGGAATCCGTTTATTAGCAATCACTTACTAGTAGTCACCATGCACACCCTGCAGTTCAGAAGCTGATTTTTGTGCTGATTTGCAGAACGTAACATATGTACAGGGAAACCTATCTGACCAAGTGTCTTGAGTGTCCCTATAAATGTTCCACATTGCACTCTGTAGGTGAAGGAGAACGGCTGGTAACATATAAAAGTACGTTTTATTTAGTCCCTTTCGCTGGCTGTCAGACGGAGTTCTCTTATGAATTTTGAGACTCCTCAGGGAGGTCATGCCGGTAGTCAATCGGACTGAATGAGATTTACACTGTCTTACTTACAGGTTGCAGCTAAAGAGGTGCCAGCAGGTTTAATACAGAGGTGAGGGGGATGCTATAGAGCATGGGTCTGAAACTCCCGGCCCTCCAGCTGTTGCCAAACTACAATTCCCATCATGCCTGGACAGCCAAAGCTTTAGCTTTGGCTGTCCAGGCATGATGGGAATTGTAGTTTGGCAACAGCTGGAGGGACGCGAGTTTCAGACCTCTGCTATAGAGAAACTGGGGACAAGTGTGTAGCTACTGGGGGCTACCTATTACTATAGAAGTAAAGATGGTCTTCTTGTCTTCTCACGTGTGATGAGGAATGCTTGCGCTAGTCCTAGGAATTTACTATATACATCCATTTAAGTACTGTCAGTATTCTTTGCTGACATACTGATGCTGACTGCATAGCTCCAAATGTAGAATTTATGATATAGTCAAATGTGTCTTATATGGGTCCCATCCTTGCATCTATTGTTACAAATGACAATTTAATATGAGCTCATGAACATGACACAGATGAATGGAGCTTGTACAGCAGTGCATGGAGGCCATATGGCTGCTGAGTATGAAGCCACAGAGCCCAGACGCACTGTTGCATAGGATATGTTAGGTGCCATATGTACAGAGGACGCAAAGCAATCCTCCATACATAAGGTATCCAATGGAGCATCCTTCTCCAATTTGTATAGAAGCAAACAGAAAAAAAACATACAAAAACATACTGAGGTGCAGCAAAGCCTGCATGCACCTCTATGTCAGCTATATTATGGATGCATAAGAAACAGAACCTTACAGTTGTACATACACATCTTTATGTCCTTTTCAGACTACATTATACTGTTAATACTAAGCACAACCTGCATAGATGCTTAATATAATGCTTCCCCCATCTGAACCAGAGACATGGTATTAAAGAGAATGCACCATCACTAGCATTGAGCGAGCATGTTTGGTTGAGTATAGTGCTTGGTAGAGCTTCAGGGTGCTTAATCGAGGTCGATAAACAACCAAACACCTTGTAGTATTCAGATAAGGGTGGCTAATCACCTTCAATAACAGCAGGAGTTTTAACATGTCTTGCAGAACCCTATCACATTTTTAATTCAAATTTTTGTATATTTAAATATAAACATCCCTTCAAGGGACGAAATATATAAAAATTTGAAAGAAACTCTCCCCTCTGCCAAGTGAAAACATGGCACTTCCTGTGTGTTGACTTTTTTTTTTTTTAAAGAGTCTAAACACAGGAAGTCCCGTGTATCCCAGGTCTTCTGCACACACAGAAAAGGGAGTCATGTAACTGACAGACACATTGAGCCGTGACTCTCTGTACTGGCTGGGACTTTGTGTGTTTAGTCTCTTTTTTTCAACCAGCAGAAAATCTGCCTTCAGGAGACTGGACCTGGATTTCTGGTAAGTTCAGCTTTGCTTTACAGCATGATAACAAACATAAAATAATGAATGCATATTGCAAACTTGCTTAAATTTTCTACTGTTGATTTAGACTTTAAAAGTTATAACGACAGGTACACTTTAAGTGCTCACTCAACACTAATCATCATCTATTGTTTCAATTAAATTTTATGTTAAACTACATTTCTAAGAATTTATGATATGATGATATATTTTCGAATTTTCCCATTTTACTATCTATATAATAAAATAGTCCTGACATGGTGCCATTTTCATTTGGCCAATAAGCCTAAAACTAAGCTGTGACTTCCTGTTCCGATTACTGTAGCTCACTTTCCAGCACAGTGTCCTCCTTATCACAGACAGAAGTACACTGACAATGGAAAACAGCTGATAGATACAGTAAGACACCATGCGCAATATCTGAAATGTAGCTTCCCCCTTCCTATAAAATGACCTCTGCACAGGTCACAGAGCATGCCTAGAAATGCTCCAATTCTAGTGAATAGGGGCTGCTCCAGACTTTTGTGTATATGTCAAAAGGGTTTGCTGTAAAGCATATCTCTAAATGCTTAAAAAAAACAGATGAGGCAAGGTCACTGCCCCCCATAATAAGATACAAAAAAATTAAATAAAATAAATTAAAATCAGTAAATGGCGACAGATTAAAAAAGAAGAACATGTTTCCAGGTGACAGCATTTACTTTAAAGGAGAATCCATATGCATATTCAGTTAAGCATGGCCAGCCTTTAGGTAGGCGTGACCGAAAGAGGCGGTGGGTGGGCCAAACGGTGCTTTGGGGGGCCAAGGAACACTCCCGGTGCTCCCAAGGTACAAAGATGAGGTCGCAAGGAGCTGTTTGCATGAATTCACTGATAGTTTCTCTTTAAGTTTTATTAGAACAGTACATTTTAAAATGGGTAATAAAGCTAATAACCTATTTACGTGCTGCAGTCTGGGCTGTACAGAAACAGATGACATCCTATGTCTGAATGAAGCTTCCACCCATGTTCTGGCTATTTTACAGTATGTCCATACCCAGCAGAAACATTCTGTCATGGATCTTTCCACAGCAATTCCCCGGCAATTCTGCATATCATTATTTTTCCACAGATAGCACATGTCTAGGTGTGTAATGAATAGGTAGCCTGGAATCTCTCATTAACACCTTGTCATACAGTATATAACATAATAGCATCGCTATGCAAATATTGTACAATATCTGTATAAATAGAAATATGTGGCAGTACAAGGACCAGAAGGCTACATGCAATATAGAGCAAAAGGGAATCAATGCTGTCTCAGAATAGACACTATTGTATGGAATTCTAGAAGGTGTAGCTATACACAAGACATAACAATGAATAGGAGCGGAGCTCTAAGAAGTTGTCAGGGTGATGTCTGTCGGTAACATGTCCAAGCACCAATCTTAATTGGAAATCAGGGGTGGCTGACAGGTATGAGACAGTGCTGGGAAAGTCTCCACAGCCGGTGTACAGTTCTGGTATATTGTAGAGCCTGCCTGACAGGTGTGAGTCTATCCGCCTAAGACTAACACTCCTGAGACCCAGTGACTTTCATGTCTTTCATGGACATCAAATCAATACTGTTCATCAAAGCACAGAGCTGCCACACAGCTCAATCACTTGATCTCTGGGTTTATGAAAGTTTCATAGTCTGAGCAATGACAGTTTTCCATTAAAAGTTTCTAGCACATGCATTGATTTGTATTGTGAGCTTAGCTTTTGTTTGCTTATTGTCTGGATGTAATATCTGTAGATAGCAGTCGAGCGCTCTTTTAAAAGACGTTGTTTAGTAATCAATTCATCTGTATACTGGGCACTTTCCTATCGATGACAAAGACTTAAGCTATTTGTGATTCCCAAACGATAATGGAGATTAAGAAAATTCAGGTCAAATTGCAACAGGTATCTGGTTCTGAGTATTGTGCGCTAGTCATGCAGTATATTGAACCTATCCTCAACCCCCTCACAAATATCATGTAAAAACGTGATGGTTTATGTTACCCTTAGCAGCTAGGGTGCAGCTTCACTGGAGACACTTTTCAGTATTCCATTTCCCATATACACTATATATATATATATATATATATATATATATATAATCTGTGAAGGCATGTCCTGAGAGATACCTTCCTCGTGTACTCCTGTATAATTTGATAATTTCCAGAGCTAGGGGCATGTCTATTGCAATGTAGAACAGGAGGACCCAGCTTGCCGCTTCTGTTCTTCTGTTGCCCATGAGTTGTAACTCCAACAAGGTGCAGACAGACTTCAGAGAACATGGATAGGCTCAGCCCTGCAATGAACAAAGCTTCTTTATTGATTCATCCATAAAACTAACAGAACATCCAGCACACTCAAGCAATACACCAACATGTTTACGATACAAATAGTTCCCATAGACATGGTTGCCACCATGACTAGGGGTACCGTGTATCAGAAATGTGTTGGCGTTTGCTTGACTGTGCTGTATCCTCCATTGGTTTTATGTATGAATCAGTAAAAAAGCAATGCTGAGCCTATCCCTATTCTTTGAAGCATATCTATATCTGCACAGTGAGTGGCAGCCAGTGTTTACTCTGTGAGATGCTAGCACCTTAATCCATCATGTATGAATAAAGCACTGCCAACCTGAGATTTACCCTAATGGTATGCTACATCCATCTGGTGAGACCCGCCAATGGCAAACCAATAGGACTTCTGTCTACCATCGAACTATTAAACTCCTGTTGGTCTATATAGGACCAATGACCACTAATAACTTCTGCTTATCAGCTCATATTGACCTCTTTAGAATTATATACTCAAACGACATAGCCCTTACACATCATTCCCTTTCTTTATAACATCTCGCAGCTGTTGGTGTGGGTCTGGCCACGTTCATTGCTAGGTATGTAAGAATGCGGCCTTATTCAGTTATATCTACTGAGTTATCATCTATCTATCTACTTATGATCTATCTATCGATCTATTATCTATTGATCTATCTATCTACTTATGATCTATCTATCGATCTATTATCTATCGATCTATTATCTATCGATCTATCTATCTATCTACCGTATCATCTATCTACAGTATCTATCTATCTATCTATCTACAGTATCTATCTATCTATCTATCTATCTATCTATCTATCTATCTATCTACAGTATCTATCTATCTATCTATCTATCTATCTACAGTATCTATCTATCTATCTATCTATCTATCTATCTATCTATCTATCTATCTACAGTATCTATCTATCTATCTATCTATCTATCTACAGTATCTATCTATCTATCTATCTACAGTATCTATCTATCTATCTATCTATCTACAGTATCTATCTATCTATCTATCTACAGTATCTATCTATCTATCTATCTATTTATCTATCTACAGTATCTATCTATCTATCTAGAAGGAAATACTCTGCAGCACTCCAGGTAAGTGAAAATCGTGAGCAAATTTATTCCATGCAGGAACGATACACAGCAAACAAGGTAGGTAAAACCTTGTTTGCCGTGTATCGTTCCTGCATGGAATAAATTTGCTCACAATTTTCACTTACCTGGAGTGCTGCGGAGTACTTCCTTCTAGCTGACTGTAGTTCGTGGTCTAGGACCTGTCCGCTGGCATCCACCATTGGTTTCCTCTCGTGGTGCTGCTCACATTTACTGATATCTATCTATCTACTGTATCATCTATCTATCTATCTCTCTCCTATCTATGTATCTATCTACTGTATCATCTATCTATCTATCTATCTATCTACAGTATCTATCTATCTATCTATAGTATCTATCTATCTATCTATCTATCTATCTATCTATAGTATCTATCTATCTATAGTATCTATCTATCTATCTATCTATCTATCTATCTATCTATCTATCTATCTATCTATCTATCTATCTACAGTATCTATCTATCTATCTATCTATCTATCTATCTATCTATCTATCTATCTATCTATCTATCTATCTATCTATCTATCTATCTATCTTACCTGACTGTGTATATTTTACCTAACATTATATGTATAAGTACACATGCTGGCACATCATAGGAGTTCTTTTCCTGTTTCTTCCTTGTCATTTACATATGCCACTACAGCTAAGAGTCAGGCTAGAATGAAGCACATAATAGTTTACTGTGAACATACCAGAAAGGGAGGCTCTTAGAGGCCATTCTACCGGGATTTCAATCCATCTGTCCCCACTTAATGAAAGAGGAAGTGTTTTATTTATTGACTGGTTAAATGTATCCAAGGTTCTTGTATTCTGCATTTTAAAGTGACTGAAGGATAACTGGCCCAGGTCTTCATGCCAGTTCTCGATGCCCAGTCTCACTTTAAATAACTCTCCTAAATCATGTGTAAGATTTACCTTGAAAAAGAAAAGTAGAGATGTTCTGTTAGTTCTAGTAATGTATGTAGCTCATAGCAGTGACTGATCTATAACTTCTATATCATTAATAGCATCAGAACTGTACTACAATATACTGATATTTCTGAAACCTGCTTTTTATTGATTGATTGACTGCTTATGGGCAGGGGACGGGATAATAACTAAAATAGTACAACAACTTTGCCAATGCTGTGCTGCTATTGATACTGATATAATGATATCTCCTTGGCAGAGCTCCCAGAACTGGGTAATAATAACTCTATATTGGGCTATTTACATATTCATTTGCAAATCCTTGATATCTCCTTTCATCAGGTGCTATGTACACATGCCGATATATAAATAAATCATCATCCAGTAAGGAGGCTGGAATCATGAATAGGCTTTAATAGTGATGTCCAACTGGCACATGCGGGCCCAGCAGCTGGCTTAGGTGAAGGGCTTAGATTAAACAATGGACTTTGTCAGATGACTGAGAAAAGAAGAGCGGTTATCATGTGGCCATATACAAGAAAATAAAACATCCAACAATAACCACAAACATTTTTAGGCCATGTTCACACGGCGTATGACACCGGACGTTCTATGACCCAGCCGTGCCACAAAACGGCCGGTGTCAGTAAAGATCATCGCAGCTGGTACTGCAGTGCCGGCTGGAAGATCTTCATTTGTATTGAATTGAGATGCGGGTGCATCTGTGTGCACCCACATCCCAATTCATTCATTGCCGCAGCCGGAGCGGCACACTCCATTGTGTGACCTGTAAGGGATGTGCGGCCGCTATTCAATGAATAGCAGCCGCACAAAACTGACATGTCCGTTTTTTGTACAGCCGCTAGTGATCTCGGCCAGAGTGTATATTATGCGTAACTGCGAATCAGCAACAACGGCCGTGATTAATACACAACTTACGTTGTGTGAACTTAGGCTTAGTTTGCTTTTCCAACAATGGGCTCAAAGGGCAATTTGGGAGATTGTTAGGATCTTTGTAGAGTGCAATGGTGTTATTTGGCCTCATATTCCAGACTGAATTGGTGTGTTTTGAGTCCTGTTCAAAGAAGCACTGCAGAAAAACATTGTTATGGTGAAGGTAAATGGCTGTCCTGATCCACTACTTATTGGGTCTGTCTCCCCAATACAATGCTGATTTCAGTGCCCACTGCTGTCAAAGTGACTACCTGATTCACACAGCACTTGTGTCCATGGCGCTCGGACTGATCATCTCACATTAAGTAAATAAATTCTGTTTCATGCAGCAAAGGGGTATTTCCATCTGGGAGCTTAGGCCTCCTTGGTTCACCTGACCTGCTTACATCTGCTGGATTGGGTCAGAAAGGTCACAGCAGGTCAACTGTACTATGAAATTTGTATAGCTCTCATTGAGTTGCTTAAACAGCGTAATACCACAAGCTGCTCTGTTTATAATGGTCCGTTTACACAAAGCGATAATTCGCTTAACAATTTTGAAGCAACGATTTGGTTTTTAGAATGATCAGTGAATAGACGAATAAATCTTTAGAATAATCGTTAGAATAATGGTTAAAAAATCATTATTGTGATCATTTTTAAGATCGCTTAAAGGGGTAGTGCGGTGCTAAACAATTATTCACTTAATAACACACATTACAAAATTATACAACTTTGTAATGTATGTTATGTTAGTGAATCGCCCCCTTCCCCGTGTTCCCCCCACCCACACCAGACTTCCGGGTCTGGTGTGGGTGGGGGGAAACACAGGGAAGGGGGCGATTCACTAACATAACATACATTACAAAGTTGTATACCTTAGTAATGTGTGTTATTTAGTGAATAATTGTTTAGCGCCGCACTACCCTTTTAAGCCCATCTCACACAGAGTGAATCTTTGAAAGACTGTTTCTGCAAATCTGCAGATCTGCAAATTTTTAGCGAACGACAAACAACGATTTGAGAACATGTTGAAAGATCACAATGAACGATTTCTTGCTCATCGCTTGATCGTTCACTGTGTTTACCCGAGCCAATTATCACTCAAATGCAATCGCAATAAGGTGATAATTCGAACGATAATTGTTCTGTGTAAATGCACCATAAGAATGTTCTATAACTACCATACAGTATGTAGCTCCTATTAAAGTCAGTGTGATTTATAAATTGCCTAAAACTGCTGACACAGCAGTTTTCTATTTCCTAATTGCTTTTGCAAGGTACTGAGGAGGCCTTGATCTCTTAAAAGTCCCACAGGCAGGACCACATATAGGGGACATTTTGACATATAACAATGTGTAAGATGGAAATGCCTCTTTACAGGACAGCAAGAAAAAATTTACTTTTCTTTATATTAAGGGCAGCCAGTGGATGGCGCACTTGTCTGGGCAGTAACCCAGGTGCAGCATTATGGACTAAACGAAGGTGGGATGGTGCTTTATTTTATAGTATATTACTGTAGCCCAGCCATAAGGTTATGGAGGGTTATACCAGTAATGTTCTGTTGGAATGAGGTTTTAAAGGGAACCAATCACCCAGAAAATCAATGTAAAGACAAGGATATGTGCTGATAGATCACCCAGCACACTTCCCAAATATGCCCCTGTAACCTCTGTGCCCCCCTCAATTAGACAGTAATCTTACTTTGTTCAGGTCACGCGCTGTATGTAAATTTTTGCTAAGTAGTCCTGGTGGGCGTATGTAGTCCTGGTGGGCGTATGTAGTCACGGTCCGGGGGCGTATCTAGTCACGGTCCTGGGGAGTATCTAGTCACGGTCCGGGGCTGTAATCACGCCCAGAGGGGTGTGATTCGGAGGCTTGCGGTCCAGTGACGTCATCCGGCGGCTTGCGTTCCGCGTCGCGGCCGCGCCAACGTGTTCGGGAACCCGTGCATGCGCAGTACGGCGGGAGACGACGCTGACGTACTGCGCAGGTTCCCGAACACGTCAGCGCGGCCGCGACGCGGAACGCACGCCGCCGGATGACGTCACTGGACCGCAAGCCTCCGAATCACGCCCCTCTGGGCGTGATTACAGCCCCAGACCGTGACTACATACGCCCCCGGACCGTGACTAGATACGCCCCCGGACCGTGACTGCATACGCCCACCAGGACTACATACGCCCACCAGGACTACTTAGCAAAAATTTACATACAGCGCGTGACCTGAACAAAGTAAGATTACTGTCTAATTGAGGGGGGCACAGAGGTTACAGGGGCATATTTGGGAAGTGTGCTGGGTGCTCTATCAGCACATATCCTTGTCTTTACATTGATTTTCTGGGTGATTGGTTCCCTTTAATATTTTCCAGATGTAAGTAGGAACATGGAATTACTGATTGTGTAAGATAACCAGTCATTTTTCCTGTTCTTTAAGACTCAAGCTAGCGTGTGCTCATTTTGCAGTGTAATTTCTATAAAGTATGTTGTGTTCGCTGTTGCCTTAGGCTTAGAGTTAAGTTACAATATAAAACAATATAAACTTTAATTAAGCTATTTGCATCTTAAATCGACAACACAAGTTTTTGCTTTATTCACACACACTAAAAATGGGTCCCAGGAGCTACAATATGTATCAGTACTGGTATCAATGCAACCGAGAAATGGAACGTTACTAGAGATGAGCAAACCTCGAGCATGCTCGAGTCCATCCGAACCCGAGCGTTCGGCATTTGATTAGCGGTGGCTGCTGAAGTTGGATTAAGCTCTAAGGTTGTCTGGAAAACGTGGATATAGCCAATGACTGTATCCATGTTTTCCACATAGCCTTAGGGCTTTGTCTAACTTCAGCAGCCACCGCTAATCAAATGCTGAACGATCAGATTCGGATGGACTCGAGCATGCTCAAGGTTCGCTCATCTCTAAACGTTACCCATCTGTAGACAGATCTTTCAGGGTTCTTGGCCCTTTTCCATGTGTATAATGACAGGGGCCACCAGTTCTGAATATTTTTTTTTAAACCAGTAGTATCTGACTATGTTTCCAGGCATGAGATTATTCAGGTTGGTGTACAGTACCCTTGCTTTGGAGTCTAAATTTGAGATAAAGTACCCAGACCCTGTGGTTCTCCTCATAGATCCATAAGGTGCTATACATTTGGGCCCACATTCTACATCTGGAACAAAAACTGTTAGACACATAAATAATCTGCTTATTTTCTGATCTAATACCTTGTAGGTCAATCTGTCCTTCCACCGCTGTAAGCTTTGCTCTTCCAGTCTGAGTGGGTTTGACCTGCCTTTGTCTCCATAAAACACAATGATCCACTGTGGATAATGTTTTAGAGTTTCAGAAATTTGGATTTCTTCGCTGGTAATGTATAAAGAGACGTTCCATTCTCCATCTGTGTTGAATGCAACAAAAGAGATACTGTATTGTAGTAGTAGTCATTTATGGATCTACAGTAGTCATAATCAGGTATATTTTACATACTCATCTATAGTATAATTCAAACTGAAGAGCAAAGTATCATGTATAATCTAGAGGTATAAGTTGATGGAGTCCTGATGGGCATAATTCTCTTTTGTTGCTGGGGTCTTTGGACGTGGTATTTGAATACATGGCTAATGGAGTGTTAAGGGTAAAGGCCCTATTACACAAAACGATTATCTGCCTTACTTGGCCAATTACTGGTTGTTCGGGCCGATATTGGTTTCCTGTAATAGCGCATGTTAAAAGGCGATGATCAGTCGAGGTGCACAATGTCGGCTTATTGTGGTCTTTCAACATGCTGAAAGGTCCCAGTCAGGTCAGCGACGGTCGGCTGCTCATTGCTCATTTGGGTGGCCTCTCCTGCTTCTCCCTGCTGCTCCCCACTCTCTGTCTGTGTGTAATAGCACAGGTAGCAAGCAGGGAACGAGGGGGAGGTCAGGGCTGACCCAAAAGGTTGGCGCTTGCTTCCCGTCGTAAATTGTGCTTAGAGCAGGAAAATCAAGCTTAACCTCAGAGTAATCTGAGTATGTTTATCTTGACCTTGACTTAAAGGGCAACTCCAGTAAACATTTTTTTCTTTCAAATCAACTGGTGTCAGAAAGTGCTGGAGATTTGTAATGTACTTCTATTAAAGTCTTCCAGTTCTTATCAGCTGCTGTATGTCATATACATAGATATGTAGGACATTGAGCAGCTGATAACTACTTGAGACTTGAGATTTTTTTATAAAAAATAAATTACAAATTTCTGGTACTTTTTGGCACCAATTGATTTAAAAGATTTTTTTTTTTTTTTGCTGGAGTTGCCCTTTAAAGGGGTTTACCTTCTAGAAGGGCTATTTTTCAAAAATCAGATAGTTTATCACCTAGTTCACCTCTGCTTATAGTCACAGCATTTATATATTATCTTATTATCTTTGAGGAACCTGGCAGTAAGTGTTCAATGTGCATGCAGCACCACCACTAGGGAAATGAAGCATTACACTGTGTTTATTGCAATGAGCAGGTATACAAGGTTCTCAGCTGATGGGTCTTGTTCCCTGTATAAACTGACCACTCTCTATAAAGAGTCCACGAAAGAAGCTAGAGCATAAGCTGTGAGCCCCCCCCCCCTTTTTCCAGGAAAAACATAAATCAGTCTCTGATCTGTAATCAGCACATTTCAAGTTTTTGTTTAAAAGAAATTCCAATTTATCTGGTAATTTGTGGAGGGTTCGAAATGTAGGATTCCTGAAAATGATCAGAACTGTGAAGAAGTGCCATACATTAACAGACTCCCCAATAAATATTCCTCATACTCCTGTGCTTTGTTACCTGACGTTAGAGACTGAATCTCACTGAGTAGAACGCCAGAGCTGTTGTCGCCCTTCATTTCTGTAATAATAATAATAAAAAACTTTACATTTTACAAAGTATATTGTGCCTTCTTAATATTTCTGTTTCTATTCAAGCCAAAGTTATATATTATAGGTAAGTTATTACATGGGGTAATGACTGCACAGGAATATTAATTATTACACAGCATTATTACATAGTATTTTGATCCTTCATCTTAGTCAGTACTTTAAGGCAAAATCACAGGTGGTTTATAATTAAATCCTTTGCAGCTTTTTTCTGTTTTGGACCTTTTTCTGGTTTAGCCTAAAAATATTGATCTTTTTACTGTATCATCATCATCATCATCATCTGTCACAGTAAACATCATAGTAAGATTAAATTCAAAGAAATGGTTGCCACTGACACTTGCCTGTGATAAGTGATTATGCCATATCATATCTCAGGGTCAGCTTGGTGATTGCCTTCTGGATCTCTCACTTATCTTATCTGGACTTACATTTTTATTGCTTCCATGGCCACTTTTCAAAAGGTGGTTCATGTTTATAAACACATAGGGGGAGATTTATGAAAGGGTGTAAATACACACCTGGTGTAAACTGCCCACAGCAACCAATCACAGCGCCTCTTATATTTCACCAGAACAGAAAGCTGAGCTGTGATTGGTTCCTGTGAGCAGTTTGCACCAGGTGTATATTTACACCCTTTCATAAATCTCCCCCATATAGTATATACACTTACATACATACTGTATATATGTGATTTCATTTTACTATAAATGACCATACAGAACATACAGATACGTATACCATGCATACAGAGAAGATGTTAAAAAGGTTGTTGTGGCCATAACATTTTTTAAATGAGGATGGGGTTGTAAAAATATATATAAAAAAAGTAATCTTCACCTACCCTGATCCTCCACAGCTCCTGATTGGAGATCATCTGCCCCTCCCCCACTTGTTACTGTTACTTGTTATCTAGTCAAAATATAATCCAGCAGCACTCCTTTGATGACAGTGGTGCCAGCGGATCTTGCCTCGACCAAAGGCTGAAGTAAATATACAGGAGATAATCCACAGCACTTGATGATGGGGGCTGGGTTCACACTATGTATATTTCAGGCAGTATTTGGTCCTCATGTCAGGTCCTCATAGCAACCAAAACCAGGAGTGGATTGAAAACACAGAAAGGATCTGTTCACACAATGTTGAAATTGAGTGGATGGCCGCCATATAACAGTAAATAACGGCCATTATTTCAATACCACAGCCGTTGTTTTAAAATAACAGCAAATATTTGCCATTAAATGATGGCCATCCACTCAATTACAACATTATGTGAACAGAGCCTTTCTGTGTTTTCAATCCACTCCTGGTTTTGGTTGCTATACAGCCTCACAAATACAGCCTCAAATATACATAGTGTGAACCCAGCCTAAAAGTGAAAAAATGTGAATTTATTCACAATGGGGGATATGAGTAGAGACTCTTATGAAATTTAGTGTCTACTCTTTACAATGGACACAATGGGACACGATGTTCACAATTACTTTGACACTTGATGGACACTGCTGTAAGCCAATAGAAATGCTGAATTTTGTACTTTACCTGTATTTAAAGTTTGATCACATGTTCACTTACTATACTTGAAAATGGCGAAGACTGTTTGCTGAAACATTGCTTCGGTAATGTAAGGTAGGGTAATGGAAAGACATGTAGACAAGTGCAGCCCTAGACTGGCACCTACCCCATCTGTCCCTACCTACTTGCCACAAACAGTACTAAGAATTACTGCAGACAACTGGTCGACAAACCTTACACTAGGATAAGTGCAACACAAAACAAAACAAGACCAAAACAAACACAATAAGGAATGGTCAGGAAAACTAAGTCAGCAACAGCCGGGCAGCAAAGGTACAGAATCAGAATCCAGTAAACAAAGTCAGGGAACGAAATCCAAAAGATTGTTAAGCAAAAACAACAAATGGTCAGGAGAATGCTAGGTCAAGGCACAAGGCGCTATCACAGGCACTGGACTAAGACCAGGGGCTGGAATATATAGGAAAGAGGAACCTAGGTGCTGACAGCTAACTGGCTAGGTCAGCTTTCAGTCACCATCAAGGGTACACCTGATGCTGATCGACCGGGGTGGTGAGGCCCCGGCTACACACAAAAGAAAAGATAAACACAGCAGGCTGGTTGCTGGGGACGCGATCGGCGGTCCCCCCGGCAACCAGTCCCGCTCAACAGCAGAACGTAGTGACATCTGAGCACGGCCTGATAACCAGACGTGCAGGCCGGCTGCTAGGGACGCCGTTGGCGGGCCCCCAGCAACTGATCCTGCCTGTTGCGAAGGACGTCGTCAGGAGCCGAGCCCAGTTCCTCCCTCTGCCGAGGTGCGCACCTCAGCTCCTGACAGGTATTTTTGTATGCTGCACTTTGCTGTGAAATTGTTTGGTGTGGATCAACACGTTTTTTATATGGAATAAATTCACATTTTTTCACTTTCAATCATCAAGTGCTGTGGATTATCTCTTGTCTGTCTATCTATCTATCTATCTATCTATCTATCTATCTATCTATCTATCCATCCATCCATCCATCCATCCAAACATATTCTCAATCTTTTTAATTAAACTAATCGGCGAACAGTTTTGAACTAAAAAACGTAATGAAGAACATGAACCTTAATAACATCGGGAGTGGGTCTTGTTCTAAGCTATCAGAAGATAACACAGGAAACATACAGTGATATTGAATACAGGATATGGAGAAAATAAACAAACATAAAAAATAACGAACAGTCAAAAATAAAACAAATGTATTAAAAAAAAAAGAAACAAAGAACAATGAGAAACTTTCCTTTTCAGCATTTATTTTTCACAGGGATCTGACCTGTCACTTGTAGAGTCATGGACATCATTTTAGTTTTGTCTTTCCTCCACGGCTGGGCTATAAAGATGTATTTGTTCTTGATGAATGATCCTTCCTCCACCACGGCTTTCTCCAGCTGTAAATTAGTTAGCTTTTCTTTTTCTATGAGCAACTTGTGTATTACGCCAATGTCAACAGTTTTCAATTGAAATTCAACCATCTGATCAATAAAAGCATGGGAACATAATGTTAATGAATTGCACTTTGTAGTATGATACTTAGCAATCTGTGATTAGTAATCAATCTACGGCTCCTCTTATTTATATACATAAAGAGTATAAATAACAAGTACAGTGCATGTACAAAAAAGAGCCCGTGGAGCCCTATTAAAGAGTCCCAAAACACAGGACTAGCCAGATATCCTTCCGGGAAGGACCCAGCCGAGGGGTAGCTCCTGTAAGGAAACCACCATAAGCACCACATTGACTATAAGTCAATGTAAAGACAAGGGAAAAATCAAGGCCAGGTAACCATCCACAGACAGCTGTTTCGGGTTGTTGCCCCTTATCAGTGTGGAGCAGGATTCTGGCTAGTTGGGAGCAATGCCTAATAGAGCCATAAGAGAAACAGATCACTGATCTCAGGGAGACCAGCCAGAGATAACACTGTCAGTTGCTAGTTAAAGTCCTGAAATCCTAGGTGCATTGCTCCCTGGGAAATATGAATATACAAAAAAGAGCCTGTGGAGCCTCATTTAAGAGTCTCGAAAAACAGGACTAGCCAGATATCCTTCTGGGAACGACCCAGACAAGGGGTGACTCCTGTAGGGAAGCCACTAAGTACAGTGCATGCACATTCAGTGGAAAGCCATGGTCTAATTCAGGGATGGGGAACCTTCTTCCCCCCCATCTTTTGCAAAACTACAATTACCATCATGCCTGGGCAGCCTTTAGCTATCCAGGCATGATGGGAATTGTAGTTTTGCAACAGCTTGAGACTAGAGGTTCCCCATCTCCGGTCTGATCCAGTGGAGAACTCTAATTGAGATAGGGCACCACTGGTAAACATCATCACTGCCCTACTCACACTTTACTGAATGGCATGCAAATGAGGTTTTTAAATGTAGAAATACAGATTTCATTGTCAATGTGAAATAAAATGACGAAAAGGCAAATCTCCCTGATTCTGTCTTGTCCTTCATCATTTTACTTTGTTAAATAATTACAGCGTTTTGTAATTATAGATCCATGGTAACATCGCTGGAGGAGGAAATAGCCAACTTCTACCCCCCACTTGAATTTCATTACAGATTGATATAGCTGGCAGCATACCAGCATGGAAATAAAGGTAACACCTGGGTTTATTAAAAAAAAAAAAAAAAAAAAAAACAAAGGACGTATGAAGACACCATCTCTCACTGTAAAGGGACACTAGACACAGAAATGAATGATAAAATAAAAAAGAAATCAGCAGGATATTCTGTTTATACACTAACCAAAGGTGACTTACTGCTGATCCGCTCTATTATCACCTAGTAAACAGGTGTAGGAGAAGACTTCGTCCAGTAATGTCCCTTTATTTTTTAACAATGGCCAAGCTGGCCTGCACCATCTTCCAACAAAATGTTCACTCATTGCATGAGTGGCCTGCCTTAGCCTGGTCCCTGGCTTAGGTAAAAATGGCTGATTTCATGGGACACACAGGTATTTTTTTTAAAGGAAGTCTGAGAAATCATAACTAAACATAAAAGGGTATTCCCATCTAATCTAATATAGTTACACATGTAGGACTTTTCAGGTTAAATATTTTTATTTAGAAAACTTACCTCTTTCTCCTGATATGCTGCTCTTTCACACCAATTGTTGACAGCTTGTTGTCTAGGTTACTGACCACCTTTCTGCTCTAACAGCAGTGGTCTGCACTCTGGTATGTGTGAATAGGTGCCAAGTGATAAGCACTGGTGACTGGTAATATATATATATATTATACATTATATCTCTATACATCTACATTATAGCTATATATACAGACAGATCGCTGCTTTTAAAGCAGAGTGATGGCTGGTAACCTAGACAACAATGGGCGGGAAAGAGCAGCACACCAGGAGAAGGAGGCAGGTTTGCTAAATGAGTTTATATTCAAAATTATGCTAGTTGACATGGGAATACCCCTTATAAAGAAATATATATATATATATATATATATATATATATATATATATATATATATATATAAAGAGAGAGAGAGAGAGAGAGATATAGATAGATAGATAGATATTTTTTTTTTTTGCACAATAGTTATCATTCTATAATATTCTGTACTTAACAAGTGCAACCTCTATTTTGGTGCAATTTGTACCAAGGCTGGTTGATATAAATTGCATGACTTATGTGACTATTAACACACAATTCAACTGGGTTGACTGGGAAGAGACCTTGATAATAGGGGGCCAACTAACAGCTGGTCTATACTTGGACTAGACAGTCTTGAGATATGTCATAATAATCAACTAGCCTGACAGACTTAAAATAAATAAATCTGGTACATTTGAAGACTGCATTTTTTAGGAAATAGACAGTTTTGGTAAATCTGGGCCATAGTGGGTGTCCTTTATATTTGAAAACCCTAAGAGCCCTACAGTCTTATTTCCAATCTATTACGATTCCAAGATGGACTGGATGAATTTGTGTGCATTGCAGGAATGAGGTTTAGCTCCTGTGGACGGATCAGTGCTCCTCCTGTGCTTCTCTATCTTTCACCAACTTGATTTCCCTTCTTCAAGGCATCATTTACGAGTTTGATTATTTATCCTGACTGTTAATCTATGATTTAGGATTACTTGAAGGAGTAAAAGCCCCCTAATGATTAGACAAGAAACAAACACTTTTAGCATTTATAGAAATAATGAGAAGCAATAAACTAGAAAAGCAAAGATCAAGTTTTGCTAATATTTCCCTTTGAGGCTGCAGTTGCTATGGCACCATCATCACTAGGTGTATTGTATCTAAATATAGGGTGGAATCAAAGATAACATCACATTGAGCAACAGCTACAAAGACTCAAAGTTTCAAAGAAAAATAAAGTAAAAGACAAACAAATAATTTCTTCTTTAATTCTCCATATGTTACACTTCAGTGCATCATAATCAACAGTATTTTCCATATTTCCTGCTCATATACAAAAACTGCATTAACCCCTTCAGTACCTCAGGGTTTGGGCCACCTTAGAGAGCCATAGCTTTTATATTTTTCAATCAACATAGATATTTCAAGGCTTTTTGGTGACAGTAATAGAAAAAAAGTAATTTTTTAAATATCCTTTACCACATAGTTTAAATGTTATAGGTATTTGTCACAACTGTGGACATACTACTAGAAAAAACATTAATTTTAATTTTTCTTGTTTACAGTACGTTATCTTACAGGAAACTGTAAAGCGTACCTGTCACGTTTTTATTTTAAAGAAATCAAAAGTAATTGTGATCACAAGCAGTTTTGCAGAATACTCTATTTTAAGTTAAGTTTTCTATCAAACTTATACAACTGCCAAACTGTGGTCCATGCTCTTTCAAGCACAGGAGATCCCAGTCCTTTGTGCGCTCATGCAAGGAAAGTCACCTGTTCCTCAGTTGTATACAGTTGACAGTTGTATATCAACTTAGGGCAATTAACTTAGGCTAATTATATTATTACCTTTTTCTAATTATATTATCGGCTCTGCAGCTTACCAGGAGACAATGCTCTGTGTTATACAACAATTCAGTCAGTAGAATGTCACTGAGCGGTTACAGAGGTTTTGGTGCTGTATGACAGGAGAGCTGACCATTCAATGCAAGCACCCCTAGGATTCTCTGCTACTGAATGTGGATGTGCAGCAGCTGTACACATGCATAGTGAAGACTTGTCCAGCTTTGTGCATACTCAAGAATGGCTGTCAATCTATACCAAGCCATGTCTGTAACTATGCAAACTCCTCACCCTCACCCATAAAGCTCTCCACAACTCTGCCCCTCCATACATCTCAACCTATCATCCTACCCGTGCTCTACGCTCTGCTAACGATCTAACCCTAACATCATTGATAATCAGGACCTCTCACTCCTGCCTCCAAGACTTCTCTCATGCTGCACCAGTTCTCTGAAACGCCCTTCCCAAAGACCTCAGACTCATTCCCAACATTGACAGTTCCAAGCGTGCCCTGAAGACTCATTTCTACAGGCTCGCTTATAACATTCCCTAAACTTGTCCCCCCTTCAGCATAAAAACGGGAACAGGTAAAGCAGTTGACGCGTTTCGGGGTGCCACACGCCTTGTTTACAAGTGAATATAGTCTTGCAATAGGGGCCTCTATACAATTATAGGGCAGTACAATTTGCCATGTTATCCACAATTGAAAACACACAATGTGATTGATCCTGTGATCCACATATTAAAACACATGGGGTAAACCAAGGGATAAAGAAGCACAAAATAGAAAAATACAAATAGTAATGTATATACATCTCGGCATATGCATAAATATGAATTATATCAGTACGTAAGAATTAAATCATGTGGTAATTTAACCCTGCTGGTTGTCTGGTGGCTAATTTAAATATCCATAGGGATTCTCTATTTAAAAGTAGCCTCTTGTGACAACCCCCTCCCTTTGGTAAGTGAACCTTTTCTTTACCTATCAGTCAGAGAGGTATCACCACCAGCATGTTTTTCTCAAAAATTTTGGGAGAAAGAAGACACATTAACCATTTCATTCTTGGAATCGGATCTGTGTCTTCTAATTCTGGTTTTTAAACTTGTAGGGGTACATCCAACGCATTGTACACAACATGTAGTACATGTGGCTGCATATATAATATAGGTGTTGTTGCAATTGATGCAATTATTTATCTTATAAATGTTTTCATTAACGCATGATTTTATCTCTTTTGCCACTGCTATGTGTGAACAGGTCAAACATCTTGAATGACCACACCTAAAAGAACCCTTAACTTCCAGCCATGTGCCACTCCTGTTTCTCCCTGGTATAAAGTGAAGGTAAAGCCGAGCCCAGGGTGGGAGCTTTTTTGGACACAATTCTCACTCCTTTTTGTGGAAGGTTGTGTAATATTTCTTCCTGCCATCCAAGCTAAACGTAAAATATCTAAAGTACCCGGCAGAATTTATTAAATATGACTAGCATGAAAATAGACACAACTAGAACGGAAAATCAAAACGTCACTTTTGTTACAAGGTACAGCCAACAATTTGACCGAATATAATAAAAAAACATCTGCCTTTATTATGGCAAGATGAAATATTATACAACATTACACAAAAAGGAGTGAGAATTGTGTCCAAAAAAGCCTCCCACCCTGGGCTCAGCATTTTTGCAGGGGACCCAAGTTTGGTAGAGGGAAGGTCGTGTGAAAACCTGTCAACCTCTGAAAATTATGGAAACAGCACGGAAATGGACAGGAAACAGCAGGGGCACCATGTATGGATGCCACTGAGGCTGCCTAATCGCACCATTATGCCAAATTCTGGTTATGCCTGGTTAAAACAGAGGTAGGCATATGAACCACCCAAAAACTCAGCCTGACACAGCATGGCAGTGAGGACACAGAGAACCATTAAAAACAGATGTACTATATGAACCACCCCAAAATTAAGCTTGACACAGCATGGCGGTGAGGACAGAGTAACCAAGGTAGAAGCGGTAGCCAGTGAGCCTGCCATAAATTAGGCTAGACACAGCATTGCAGTGAGCACACAGAGAACTATTAAAAGTGAGTGAGGAAGCAAGTGAGCCTCCCAAAAAATTGGAGTGAGGCCAGGAGCTGGGATTTATAGTGGAACCCCACGCCCATGCCCTAGTCCTCGACCCTTACCCCTAGGGTTCATCATTGTATGGACACTGCACAGTATGGAGCTTAGATAGGCCTTGCATAAGAAATACAGAAATCAGAAAATATAGTAGAGGGCCCACTAGGTTTTTTTTTTTTTTTTTTTGGGGGGGGGGGGGGGGATACAATCTGTTGGTGGCTGCACCTATATACACTCTGTGAAACCCCCTTTACACTGAGCAAGCAGTAGTGAACTTAGATATGCCTTGTGTAAGAAATACAGAAATCAGAAATATATAGTAGAGGTCCCAATAAAATAGTACTGAGCACTTCTTAGGGGTCTGTATGCAACACCTAATGTCCCCTTTCTGCCAGCAGTCGATCACCACAGTGTGCTGCTGAAATCATGGTAGCTGCACTGCAAGTCCCAGCCAGCAGTCTGTAGTAATACAATTTAAAAAACGATTTGAAGCCCTTACAAGGGCTGTTTGTTTGTTTCGCTAGTATTCCCTGCCTACTGGAATGCTAATTCCCTCCCTAACGCTCTCCCTGACCAACAGCAGCTCTGTCCCTGATCTCTCACAGCATGCGTCTGAAGCGAGTACTGCCGGCGCCGAGTTTTATATGGCAGGGTCATCTGATCTGGCCAACCAATCGCTGCTATCGACAAGTATGGGTCCCACGTGATCGCAGGATGTACCAAAGAGTCTCCTGCATGTTTATTGGCTGAGAAAAAGCGCTGAAACTTACAGGAAAGGGATGACGAGATTTTCTCGAGTATCACGAGATGGTCGTCCGAGTAACGAGTACCATCGAGTACCCTAATACTCGAACGAGTACCAAGCTCTGACGAGCATGTTTGCTCATCACTATATGTAACCACTAGTACTACTTGTTGTGTGCAATACGTTGGATGTACCTTTACAAGTTTAACCCCTTAAGGACAGAGACAATTTAGATTTTTGCGTTTTCGTTTTTTCCTCCTTGTGCTTAAAAGGCCATAACACTTCCATTTTTCCACTTAGTAACCCACATGAGCCCTTATTTTTGGCGCCAGTAATTGTACTTTGCAATGACAGGCTGAATGTTTTCATACAGTACACTGGAAAACCAGAAAAAAAATAAGTGTGGTGAAATTGAAAAAAAAACACGCATTTTGGTTTTTTTGGAAGGTATTTGTTTTTACGCCATTCGCCCTGGGGTAAAACTTATTATATATGTTCCTCAAGTCATTACAATTAAAACGATATGTAACATGTATAACTTTTATATTATGAGATGGCCTGTAAAAAATTCAAACCATTGTTAACAAATATACGTTCCTTAAAATCGCTCTATTCCTAGGCTTATAGCGCTTTTATCCTTTGGTCTATGGGGCTGTGTGAGGTGTAATTTTTTGCGTCATTTTATGTGTTCTTTGTATTGGTACCTTGATTGCGCTTATACGACTTTTTGATCGCTTTTTACTACAATTTTTCTGGATTTGATGCGACCAAAAATGCGTAATTTTGCACTTTGGGATTTTTTTGCGCTTACGCCGTTTACCGCGCGAGATCAGGAATGTGATAAATTAATAGTTCGGGTGATTGCGCACGCGGCGATAGCAAATATGTTTATTTATTTATTTTTATTTATAACCTGGGAAAAGGGGGATTTAAACTTTTATTAGGGGAGGGGGCTTTTTATTGACAAAAACACCCCGGCCGGCTGAAGATACGGAGATCGCTCCTCTGGGACAACGTCCTGAGGGGGGGGGGGCGATCCCCACCACTAGACACCAGGGAAGTGCTGCATCTGGTAATCAGAGGCAGCTGTCAACTTTGACAGCTGCATCTGATTACCTGATTAGCGGGCACGGCGTTCGGACCTTGCCCGCTAATAGCCACGGTCCCGGGCTACAAGTGGCACCGGGACCATGGCGGTTCAGAGCGGGGTTGCCGCGCGGCTTCGTTCTGAACGCCCTTACCGGCAATAGGGCGTAACAAATCCGATTCCAAGAATAAAATGGTTAATGTGTCTTATCTCTCCTGACATTTTGGAGAAAAACATGCTGGTGATGTTACCTCTCTGACTGTGATGGGTAAGGAAAAGGTTCACTTACTGAAGCGAGAGAGTACTACTACTAAAAGAGACTACTTTTAAATAGAGAATCCCTATGGATATTCAGATTAGCCAGAAGGCAACCAGCAGGGTTAAATTCCCGACATGATTTAATTCTTACGTACTGAATTAATTTATATTTATGCATATGCTGTTATGTATATACATTACTTCTTGTATATTTGCATTTTTCTATGTTGCACTTTCTTTTAACCCTTGGTTTACCCAATGTGTTTTAATATGTGGATCACAGGATCAATCACATTGTGTGTTTTAAATTGTGGATCACATGACAAATTGTACTGCCCTATTGTAAGGCTATATTCACTTCTAAACAAGGCATGTGGCACCCTGAAAAGCATCAACCGCTTTACCTGTTTCCGTTTTTATGCTGGTTTTGCAATAAAGAAGTTTTATCTCTGTACTGTATCTCCTTGGAGTGCTGGACCTTTTCTTTGAATTCCATGCTGCCTATTTCCGGTCTTTCCCGTGCACCAACAAGGGAGGTTAGGACTGGTGTGCTGACTACTTGCTACATTTGATTATGTGATTGCTGTTTTAATTGTTCTAGATGGTCAGCATTCCAAAATAGTACTGCCTGTTGTACAGCCTGTAGGTTTGGGGAGCTTTGTTATGTCCCCAGGAACCATGTAATAACTCTGCCACCCACAGGACATAAGTGTAAGTGGGTGGGTAAGTGAGGTGATAGTAATGCACAAGTAGGGTGACAGAGAGAAACCATTAGTCTGTGTAACCACCTAGATGTCACAGTCACTAGTCAATGTGGAATCTAAGAGGTTAGAACTATCCGGCTATTGCAGTGTGATGTCTGCTGTATATTACAGCTGGCATTGTGTGTAAGCACCCTTCCCTGCCATCAGATGGATGTAACTGTATGCCCATTTGAGATTGTGCACAGCTAGTAGGGACTTATACTTACATACATTAGTAGTAAGGTGTCCTGGGGTTGGAGCAGTACAGCAGTACAGTTGGAGCAGTCTAAACTTTTGCTTTGAGCTTGCATATGGTATGTTTTGTGAATGGATAGAAAGGACATAAAAGGCAGTGAAGATAAAACACTATTCTCACAGTATTTAACTAAATGTATATTATTTCAGCGATCTGCTGCCATCACTCTGTGGAACAGGAGCGGCGGCAGCAGATCGCTGCTATCTTCTATGGGCTGCCCAGACTATCTAGCGATTACCTGTTCAGCCCCCCCTTCCGCACAGCACCCCTCGGCCCCCCTTCACTTACTTGCTCGCTGCCGACAGGTGTAATAGCGCTCATTTGTGTCACAGCCGCGGCAGCGTCCCGCGTTCCGGGCCGCCGCCGCGACCGCTTCCTACCCCATGCAGCAGTCGGTGTCCATAGTCGGGGACCCGGCGCTGCTATCACCTCGGCCCCGGCGGGCGCCTCACCTCTCCACGCTCCTGTCTCCCGCTGTGCCGGCCGGCGCGCGCGTCCCCGCCTCCTAGGGCGCGCGCGCGCCGGCTGTCTCAGATTTAAAGGGGCAGTGCGCTCCTAATTGGTAGTTGCACCTAATCACTCCCCTATAAATCCCAGCATGCCCTGTCCCCTGGGTTGGAGCCTCTACATGCTTCCCATAGCGTTTGGCCCAGCTCCCTGTTGTTCCTGTGTCCTGTCCGTTACCTGGTCCCAAGTCCCTGTTCCTGAGTCCTGTCCGTTACCTGGTCCCAAGTCCCTGTTCCTGGTTCCTGTTCCCCTGTCACTCCACCTGTTCCCGTGTCCAGCCTGTCACGTGCTCTCTCATCTGCAGACTATTGCCTGTGCCATCTCCTGCCACGCCTCGCCTGCCGACACCAGCAACCAAGCCAGGGGTAGCGACCTGGGGGTCGCCTGCCGCAGCAAGTCCATCCCGCCTTGCGGCGGGCTCTGGTGAAAACCAGCGGCCCCTTAGACTCCGCTCCCTGGTGAGGTTTGTGCCATCGCTGGTGCCGGTCCAGTGGATCCACTACTCCAGGCGTTACAGTAGGCTCCAACCATGGATCCCGGCGAGGTGCCTGATCTCCGTGACGTCGCCAGAGTGGTCACTCAGCAGGCGCAACAAATCCAGAAACAGTCACAGCAGATCCAGCAACTCACTGCCGCCTTACAGCAGCAGACTACTGCCCAGCGCACACCACCTCCTGACGCTTCTTCTTCACTCCGACTGGCCCTCCCAAGCAAGTACTCTGGGGACTCTAAGTTGTGCAGAGGATTCTTGACTCAGTGCACCATGCACATTGAACTTTTGAGTAGTCAGTTTTCCACCGAGCGCTCTAAAGTGGCTTTCATCATCAGCCTATTAGAAGGTAGAGCCCTGGCCTGGGCCACGCCACTGTGGGACCGTGATGATCCGGTTGCTGCCAATCTCCGGGCCTTCCTATTCGAGTTTCGCTCCGTCTTTGAGGAACCTGCCCGTGCTTCTTCAGCCGAGACTGCTCTCCTCAACCTCTCTCAAGGCAGCTCCTCTGTAGGTGACTACGCCATCCAGTTCCGCACCCTGGCAGCTGAATTGGACTGGAACGAGGCCGCCCTATTGGCCACCTTCAAGAAGGGCCTGTCTAGTCGAGTGAGAGACGTGCTCGCTGCCCGAGACCTGCCTACCTCCCTGAACGAACTCATTCTACTGGCCACCCGAGTTGATACTCGTTTTTCGGAGAGGGAGGAGGAGGTTCGGCATGAACATTTACTAACCCGTTCCCGTCGCCATCCCCAGCTGGCGCCGGTTTTCCAGAATCCTGACCTTTCGATGTCCCAACCCTCTCCTGAGACTCCTATGCAGGTGGAACGGGCTCACCTGACGCCTGATGAAAGAATCCGGCGCCTGGAGCAGAATCTCTGTCTCTATTGCGGTGGTTCCGATCACTTCCGGCTGGGATGTCCCCTACGTCCCCAAACATCCGGAAAATGCTCGCACCTAGGTCCGGTGGGACAGGTGTCCCTAGGTGTGAATGCCACCATTCCAAGTCTGTCTATGCCAGTTTCCATCCGGACTCCCTCAGGACAAAATCATCAGACTACTGCCTTCCTCGATTCTGGGTCAGCAGGCAGTTTTATTGCGGCAACATTGGTCCAAAGATGGCGGCTACCCGTGACCCGACTAGCCAGGCCCCTGACTATCTCCTCGGTCACAGGCGAAATTCTTACCGACCGTGTGTACTACCAGACCGCACCTTTAGTCCTCCAGGTGGGTCCTTTACATCAAGAAGAGATATCCTTCTACGTCCTGCCCCATTCTTCCCCCGCGGTCCTCCTGGGACTCCCGTGGCTGCAAGAACATGCCCCTCAACTGGACTGGAGAACCGGGGAGATTCTCAGTTGGGGTCAGGACTGTTCCAACCAGTGTCTCAGGTCACCTCAGACCAAGTGTAATATGTCGTTTCCTGTCCCAGCCAAGCCTCTATCCGACCTACCGGCAGAAGACCAAGACTCGGCGGATGCCTTCTCTGCCGAGGTGTACCCTCTCTCCGTACCCAAGACTAAGGTCGTGTCCTCTCACCACCGGGAGAACTTACAGAAGGTCCTCGTCCACAGACCCACAGTCCCTTGCCATGTTTTACCGCCTGATCGCCTAGCACCAGTCGTCACCTCCTCGCTTCGGAGAGTACCCCCCGGAAAGACTCATGTTCACCCTGCGCTTCGAAGAGGTATTTTGAAGTGGGGTCATTCCTCGTTGGAGGCCGGGCACCCTGGAGTCCGTAAGACCGGCCAACGGATCTCTCGCCACTACTGGTGGCCCAGTCTGTTTCAAGATGTCAAAGACTTTGTGGCTTCCTGTGCCATCTGCAGGCAAGAAAGAGGGGGAGGCCAAAGGGGGGGGGTACTGTCACAGCCGCGGCGGCGTCCCGCGTTCCGGGCCGCCGCCGCGACCGCTTCCTACCCCATGCAGCAGTCGGTGTCCATAGTCGGGGACCCGGCGCTGCTATCACCTCGGCCCCGGCGGGCGCCTCACCTCTCCACGCTCCTGTCTCCCGCTGTGCCGGCCGGCGCGCGCGTCCCCGCCTCCTAGGGCGCGCGCACGCCGGCTGTCTCAGATTTAAAGGGGCAGTGCGCTCCTAATTGGTAGTTGCACCTAATCACTCCCCTATAAATCCCAGCATGCCCTGTCCCCTGGGTTGGAGCCTCTACATGCTTCCCATAGCGTTTGGCCCAGCTCCCTGTTGTTCCTGTGTCCTGTCCGTTACCTGGTCCCAAGTCCCTGTTCCTGAGTCCTGTCCGTTACCTGGTCCCAAGTCCCTGTTCCTGGTTCCTGTTCCCCTGTCACTCCACCTGTTCCCGTGTCCAGCCTGTCACGTGCTCTCTCATCTGCAGACTATTGCCTGTGCCATCTCCTGCCACGCCTCGCCTGCCGACACCAGCAACCAAGCCAGGGGTAGCGACCTGGGGGTCGCCTGCCGCAGCAAGTCCATCCCGCCTTGCGGCGGGCTCTGGTGAAAACCAGCGGCCCCTTAGACTCCGCTCCCTGGTGAGGTTTGTGCCATCGCTGGTGCCGGTCCAGTGGATCCACTACTCCAGGCGTTACAATTTGCTTTTCTCCTAAAGGGTAGCATAAACTAGTGACAAAAAAACATAAACAGAATGATGTATCACTTACATTGTTCTCTGCAGCTGATCCAGAGATATCTTCCCAAACAATATTGGCAATAAGTAGTCCTCTACATTATGTGCATGAGCCCAGTAGCCCTGAAAATTCATGAGAATAAGAAACTCTGCCCATCAGCTGCTGATTGGCAATTATCTATCCATGCTGTGTATAGGAGGTCAACTGTCGCTCAGCAGCTGGAGGATGGGTGTGTGTGTGTGTGTGTGTGTGGCTAGAATCCTATTCTCCTGCATATTAGGAGAACAGCTGCTGAGCATGCTGGAAGTAATACAGCGATCTGTTCAGTATTTCTGTCAGTAGATTATGCTGCCCTTATTTAAGGCAGAATGTACCTACTGATAGATTCCCTTTTGTATTCCAGAAAAAGTGCAACAGTGCCACCTAGTGTAAATAAAAGGGTAACCATAATATTTCATGGGTGTCAGGATACGCTGTGAAAAAACCTGCCGCACCGTTCCTGTCACGTTCCCAATGCAGACAGGTACGGATTTCTTCCAGCAGTGTTCTTGATTGCACTGATTGCAATGCAATCAAAAGCACTGCTCTTTAAACTATTAAGCTTTTTAAGCGTCTTCTAAGATCTATAACTATCAAGATTGCTGTGCCACTGTATTGGTAAAACACAAAGAAAATATGGTCTGTTTGAATTACATTGCTCTGTAATTGTTGCCTATAATGGAACTATTTAAGATGATTAAAGAGCATCTAGATGAGGGAAATTGCTTTTTATAAAAAAATAAAAATAAAATACATTGACGTCTCTATATAATGTATTACCATGTCTGCACAGTTTTGCCACACTGAAAGTTGACTGATTTCTAGGAAGTAAAGAAAACTGGCCTCCCTGAAATTCAGTCTCCTGCTCCCTCTGCTCTCCCCCCGCAGGAGACAAAGACCATGTGACCTCACATTCACAGTCTCACATTCAGTCTGTTTGCTGAGCACAGACTGAGGATGCAAACCTGAGTGGGGGGCAGAGAGGGTTTGAGGCATGGTTGGAGATGGGGCATGGTATTGATATGAGGCCTGGAAAGTGTGTGTGTGTGTGTGTGTGGGGGGGGGGATTATGGGAGTAGGAGAGACAGACACCTATTTGCATACAGAGCCATCTATTCTGTGCATATTTGATCCTGTTCTCAGCTAATGTGTGTCTATAGTTATATCTCTTCTAGTTGTACCTATAACCGCCACCATAAGCTTACTGTATAGCAATGATGTATCTCCAATAGCCTGAGGAAGCCTGTAGTAGATAATACTTTTAGCTTTTATCAGAAGAAAGAGGGAATTGCCAAGCTGGCAGGGCGGAGGAGAATTGCTTAAGCATCACGATGTGAGTTAAACCCATATTATTTACTTTAGAGAGCAAAATTACTAATTAACATCATCCGGCATTCTACAGTGGGGCTGATTAGAAGACATCAGCATTTTCTATTCCTGAAGTCCTTGGCTGAAGACATTGCAGCTGTTTATTGCTATTTTGGAGAGTAGAGAGCAAAATAATACCTTCTAACAACATAAACCTAAACTAAATAATGAATAGTATCATTTCTGACCTTATGCAGCAGTTATATCCCATAAGTCTCTCCTTAGGGTGGATGGGAGTAATAGCAGTTATCCATTGTTATTCAATAGGTCTAACAAATTGTGCAAAAAAAAGGAGTATACCACATGTGTACCTCATTTATGTCATGCTATTGCAAAAAAATTGGCAAGGATTATGGAATTCCAGCACTTAGAGGAAGGTTATACAGTTTTTTTTTTATTTTTTAATTTATGGCAATTACACAAATCACTGATGTGGCACAAAACACTGTTTGTTTAATAGCTGAACATTCCGGCATAATAAAACATCCCTCCAACAAATAAGGAGAATTTATTTTATTTCCGCACATATGTTTTTCCAGATTAAGTAAAGGAAAAATTATGGAATCATCAACAAAAAATAGCTGTTCTAAATATATTGTAAATCCCATTTCATTCATCTGATTCTATCATGAACATTGATTTCTGCTCACATCCATTCATTTATAATTTGTTATTTGTTTTCTATTTTCAATGCATTTATTGTTAGTTTTATACCTGATGTTTTCCCTACTACTTGTATGTTTTTATTTAATAAACCTTTCATTTTCTTAATACTTCAGCAAAAATAGGTCTGTCTCCAGCACCCAATATATATGGTAACACGTTAAACTTTATTTCAACATGTTGTTACATAATAAATTACATAATCTTTAAATGAAACACCAACATGTTTCGAAAATAACGTTCTTAATCAGGGTATACCCAATGTTGGTTAAGCCATAACATAACAAACATTAGTGGGAATAAGGCTGGTTTCACACTGAAACCTTTTTTTTTTTTTTATCCATTTTATACATAAAAATGCTAAAAAAACTGATGCATTTGTGTGCATCCGTTTTGATCAGTTTTTCATTGACTTCTATTTAAAAAAAGAATCAAAACAAATCCTTTTTTAGCATATACAAAAAACATGGTCGGCCACGTTTGAAAAAAAGCGGATCAAAATGAATGCACACAAATGCTGAAAAAACAGACTGCAGAAACAGTGTGAACTCACCCTAAATAAAAAATGTTTAACTGCAAAACTGTCTGACTGTCCTATTACAACCAATCACAATGCAAATATTTAAAAGCTGAATTCTGATTGGTTGTTGTGGGAAGGTCTCCGTTGGACCATTTTTATTTATCCTCCCCCAACCAGTGTAGTCAAATTTAAAATTTAGAATGGAATTTTGAATAAAAAATCACCATGATTATATCGGGGGAGATTAAATTTAACTGTTCAGTATTAGGCTTTCCATATCCGGAATTACTGCGGCTGAAGCTCTTGCTCTTAGAGTTGCAGCCACTAAAAGTAAATATAAATTATGATAAAAACCCACATATTTTCTTTGCATTAACATATGGTTTACTTAAATATTGATTGTCCTTCAAGCATTAGGTCATACTGTAATTTAACCCTTAGACGACCCAGGGCGTATAGTTACGCCATGGAAGTCTATCCCCAGACGACCTAGGGCGTAACTGTACGCCCTGGGTGTTTCTCCGGCTATGAAGCGTGCTCCGGAGCAGGTGGGGGCCAGCTGCAATCAGCAGCCGGGACCTCACCGGCAATGACATGCTGCAGCGATTGCGTGTCATTAACTCCTTAAACGCCGCGATCGCGGCGCGACAGCGGCGTTTAAGTGTAAGTGACAGGGGGAGTCCCCTGTCACTTACCGATCGGGACCCCCACAGTGTGACTGCGGGGGTCCCGATCGGTAAAACGGACCGCCGGAGGTCTCTTACTTCGATCGGCGATCTTCCTTCCGATCGGCGATCTGCTGCACTAAGCCTGCACAGGCAGGCTCAATGAGCAGATCGCCGATAACACTGATCAATGCTATGCCAATGCTATGCTACCCCAAAACCCCTCCCCCAATAAAAGTTGAAATTACCCCCCTTTCCCATTATATAAATAAAACATATAAAAATTAATAAACAAATAAACATATAATATACCGTAGCGTGCGTAATTGTCCAATCTATTAAAATATAACAAGCGTCATTGCGAACGGTAAACGGCGTACACGAAAAGAGGGAAAAAAGTGTGCGGATTACCGATTTTATGTTACATTATATATAAAAAATTTTTATAAAAAGTGATCAAAACGTCCGATCTTCACAAATATGGTATTAATAAAAACTAGAGATCATGGCAGAAAAAATGACAACCCATACCGCCCCATAGGTGAAAAAATAAAACTGTTATAAGCGTCACAATAGGCCCATTTTATTTATAATTAATTGCCAAAAAAAAGGATTTCATTTAAAAAAAATACATAACATTAGAGAATCTGTGTAAACCTGCATATGGTTGTGTTCGAACTGACCTATAGAATAATTGTATTATGTCGCTTTTACCATACAGTGCATTACGTAGACACAGGAACCCCCCAAACGTTACCATATTGCTTTCTTTTTTACGATTTCACCTATTTATATCTTCATAAATAATATATTTGGATTCCATCAAACATGTTATGGTAGAATGAAAGATGCCATTACACAGTACAACTATTCCTGTAAAAAAACAAGACCTTACATGGCCTGTAGATAGAAAACTGAAAGTGCTAGAGCTCTTAGAAGGGGAGGAGGGAAAAACGAAAACACTAAGATCAAAATTTGCGCGGTCCACTGGGTCATTTTGGGCCTGGTCCTCAAAGGGTTAAAGAGTCACTGTTGTTAAATTTTTCTTTGCAGAAATCAATAGTCCCGGCGATTTTAAGAAACTTTGTAATTGGGTTTATTAGCCAAATATGCCATTATCTGCATGTAAAAAGCCTTTTCCCAGGTCACCCCCTCCTCTCCTTTCTGTCATCCACTGCTCAAAATCAGGAAATCTCAACTGTTTTTTCATCAGTCGGATCTGTCTGTTCTATGAAGAGGGGAGGGGGGAGGTAGATGGAGTGAGATTAGCGGGCAGCTGAGAGCTGAGAACAAAGGATTGCTCAGGGGGGAGCTATTCACAGTGCTATTCAGAGGTCATAAAGGTCAGTGGTGACTGCAGAGGAGAGAGCCCGTGATGTGAATGTAAATTAACTCTTTGTTGTCCTCTTTGTTTTGCTTCCTCTACTTTCTCTCTCCATAGGAAAACCATAAAGACAGGGGGAGAGCTTCAAACTGCTTTTTCATGATAAAAATGTATTTTTTGGCTAATAAACCCAATTACAAAGTTTTTTTTTTTTAAATCGCCTGTAGCAAGAGCCTCATTGATTGTTAACTTTTGTGGTTAAGCTCTTTACTCCTTGACTTGCCACCTTTTCCATCTTGTTGCAGTAGATGGGCTTCATTTCATTTAAGTTTATGGAAGAGAGATCACAGAGATTGCAGCGAGCCTGAGATTGAAGCGCTTAACTAAGCACTTCTCCTGGCTCCATCTAATGGACTAAACATCCAGACCCCAATCGATCAATATGCTTGTTATGTGTCTAGGAGATGTCAAAAGATTGGTGACTGGGACACTTTTAGGACTTGGGGAAGGAGCGTATCCCGCTCCAGCCTATCCCTTTTATACAAATCTGATCGTCTATTATCATTTTTTTCTGGAAACTTAAAATAACACTATACCTTAGAAGACAGTGCTTTCCGTTTGCATGTAACCTTTCTTGTTCCAGTGTTGCCCATTTTTCCAGACAAGGTAATAAACAAATCTATGTCTGTTGTTGGCTTTGGTACTTGACTGATACTTATAGAAATGGAATAGGTCTTTACTGTGAAAAAAATAAATAAATAAAAAAATAAAAATATAAAAATATATATATATATATAAATAGGGGTCAATGTGAGATATATATGCTACTTACCACATTTCTAAATAATGCAATTTCATGGGTTGACCAACACTGATGCAAATGTAACAGTTCAGTATGTAGGAACATTTACAGAGGCCACTTTATATGTATATACAGAATATATATATATATATATATATATATATATATATATATATATATATATATAAAAGCTGTACATATGCCAGTGTAAGGCTTCTATGGGACACTGTTCTAGGCATGCTCTGTGGTGTGTGCAGAGGTCATTGTGCAGGGAAGGAGAGGAGGTGAGCAGTGACCATCAACTATAATCAATGAGGGATCCTGTGTTACCCGACTCCAGCATATAGAGTTCCCTTTTATTATAATATTGCTTGGATGGTCTTTTACCACAGGCAGAGTGCTCCCCCTTATAAGCACTAGCAGATCAACATTCATTAAAACATTAAGGGCCACATGTATCATCCGGCGGACGGATAATTTTTGGCGGAAAGTGCCGATTTGCGTATTATTTTATACGCAAATGGCCGATTTGCGAATAAAATAATCGCAAATCGGCACTTTCCGCCGAGTACGCCAGGGGGCGGAAAGGGGCGGAAAGTAGGCGGGAAGTGGGCGGAACGGAGGGCGCGGACTCAGAGTCCACGCGATTTATCATCCGTTCCGCCCAAATGTTTGCCGAAAACCTACTCCAGTCCTCAGCTGGCGTAGGTTTTCGGCGGTGCGCACCGGCGCGCACAGGATTTATGTACAGGCAGTCCGCCTCTACATAAATCCCCGTACCGCCGGAGCTGCGGGGGCATTTTTAAGTCCGGCGTAAAAAACGCCGGACTTAATAAATGCCTCCCTAAGCCTTCACAAGTCTTAGCTGATAAATGAGTGTTTGTGTGTTCATCAGCTGATTGCTGGGTGTTTTATCTAGGAAAACAAAAAAAAATGACCCAATGTATATTACCCTTTTGAGGTTAAAAATTGGATATGTTATTTGGCCTGGAAAGCTGTGAACTATTATTGTGCATATTGCAGAGACATTGTGGTTGATATACTAATAGTAACCTGTTAGTAAAGGTCCAGAGGGTTTCAAAACTGGTAGTTCAGCTACTAAGTTATCTTCTTTACTGCCAAAGGTCTGAAGAAATGGAAATTCAAGAATGTCTCCACTTTCTACATGCTGCAGCTGTACCTGCACAGTAAAAGAGACACATATACTGTGAAAGTATGTAGTATAAAAGTATTTCCAACTCGAGATTTAAAAAAAAAAAAAAAAAAAAAGTTTTGCTGTCTTTCAGATGCCCCATTCATTGCACATTGGGGCTATATTTCAACAACTCAAATATTACAGCATCTCTTAGCTATGAGTTATGGGTTCTCTCTCTCTCTAAAAAGCCCCTGCTATGGTGATACCTGCTGCACTCCTTATTGTCAATCCTACAGATGATACATTAGTTGGTCAAACAAGATGAGGTCAGTCACTAGAGTTTAGACTAGTTTGGAGAACAATTTCTATTTAACTCGACTTAGTGATGCAGATGGTCGATAAGGTTAAAGAGGTACTCCAGACTTGCAGATTTTTTATATATTGCTGGGAATGCTGAGAACATAATAAGCAAGCTATACTCACCTAACAAGGTTCCCCCCGCTGAACGCTCTGGCCGCTACTTCTGATAAGGACTTGTCATAACAGTAATAGCCGCTCAGCCAATCACTGGTAGCAGCACTGTCTCATCTCAGTCAGCGATTGGCTGCGTGAGCTGTCACTGTCGAGACAAGTCTGTGACAGAAGTATCGGCCAGAACATTCAGCAAGGGACTCAAATACACCGCAGGAGGACCCCTAGAGGACCATGGTAAGAGAGTATGGGTTGTTTATTACTTTCTCAGAAACCCCAGCTATATATATATATATATATATATATATATATATATATACCTTAATGCCCAGAGTATCCCTTTAAGGTCTGGATTTGCTGGATTAGCTAAGATGAGTGTGCACTGTTTTTTTTTTCCATTGTGGCCCCAGCGATATGCAAAGGAAAAAAAAACACTACTAAGTGGGGATATGGGTGTTTAACCATCTCAGGGTCTTCATAACTTTATAACTATGGGATTCTAAACTTTCTTTCTGATATTTTAATTTCAAATTAGCTGCCAATAAATGTACCTCATTTATTAAAACTCCCACCATCTTATCTTGTTTTTTAAAGATGGACGCCTTTATTTTTCCCCCATTCTGTCTTTAGCTGCCACTTTTATCCATATTGCACAATATGAATCTCTATTTGCTTTTGTCTGTCTCTGACATTTCTATATGATTATTTTCATTATATGTCATTTTGTTCTTTTCTTTGTATTTGCAGATATTTATATTTGAAAACTTTTGTGAAACGCTCTCAATTTTTGCACACAACACCGGCAAAGTCGCAGTTTTTTGCACAAGTAAGCAACTGAGTAAAAGTTTGCAACAACCTTTTGCCAAAATGGACACAAACAAATGCTAAAATCCACCTTAGTATTCAAAGCTACAGATTTATCAATGGGGCTCATGCTGTATGGTAAATCTTAGGCATCTGTAGACTGTCTAGTCCAAGTTTGCACTTTCTAGTTTAGGTCTAGTTGGCTTAAAGGGGATTTCCCAATGTCTTTTGTGTATTCAGTACCACAACACTATTTTCCGTAAGACATTTTCCTACAACAGAATGAACTGACTCCATTTCTTGTCCCATCTGTTGAATGATGCTAGGGATGCAGCTTTCTGTCCCGTCACTTCTGGCATGTATGAAGTTACCCATAAAGCGTTAAATAATGATGTTAACCTTGGTGTTATCCTCCGGCGTATACAAATTAAACCTATTATCCTTCTCATTAGAAACAAGTCTGACTTGATCCCATAACTTTACATCCCAAGCAGTTTATCCCTGAGACTGGTGTGAATTATTTTATTTAAGAACACACAAACATTTGTGAGCTCTTAACAGCCGCACTTGTTGTTCTCATTATATAACATCACAAAAGGAACATGCCAGGGGTGGCAGTATAAACACTATCAATTCTGCTCTTATTTCTTTCAAATTGACTTCATTGCTAACAGTTTGCCCATTACTGGATGTGTGATCTCTGTTGGAAAATACCTTCCCCACGGTGATAAGCGTAAGTAATGTAAGCCGCACTGTCTAGAAGAACAGTTCTACCTTCACAGTGAGATTTTTTTTTGTTTTAAGTATCCCCTGTAGGATTGTAAAATGTTTGTTAAAATGTATTGCATGGTGGTGAGGGTCTAATAGAATAATGGTGTATTATATTGTGATTAGGGAACGTTTCCCTAAGTATGTGTCTGCAGTCACGCAGCTAGGAGAGATGCGGCACGCGGTATTCGCTGTGCTGGGTAGGAGGGGACTGTTGAGTTTTCCTTTGTGTTCTTCTCAGGTGCCTCTTTTTTCCTCATCCTGAATCCAGTGGAATTATATATCCAATAAGTGTGATATTCTCAGATTGGCTGTAGTAATCTAGTGCTGACTGTATCTGCCCTGAAGCAGCTCTCATTTAAAGAGCTCTTACAAACCCAGTTTGCTTTTGATCAATGATATCTAGAGGGGGATTACTAGTGCTTAAAATCTTACACAGGCAATACAAATAAATGCCTTTATAGCAAACATATGGTGAGTACAATATAGCTGCCGATCCCTTCCAGTTTTTTGTTTAGGGTCTTAAAATGAAATGAAACATAATGCAACATCTGCATAAAGCTTGTAACACCCTAGTTCGGCTACGTTCCCACATCATTGTTTTTTGGAAAAGAACGGACGCTGATTGCAATGCAACCAGCATCAGTTCTTTTCTGCAGCTGCGGCATTGCATTGAATTAAATGCAATGCCGTCTGCTGTGTCCCGACTTCAGTATCCAGAAAACGATAGCTGTTCACACAATGTTAAGTACAGCCGGCAGCTGTACTTTACATTGTAGTGAATGGTTAATTGAATTTGGGGCACACCCAACAGTGCCAAGCAAATTAATTGTAAAAAGATAATGTTCCTGCGGCTGAGCAGGAATGTGCGAAACGCACATAGCAACGGACGATGTTGTATTAAATGTGCACATTGCCTTTGTATGCTTTCTTTAGTCTCCTAACACACTCCAAAAAGATACCAATAGGTTAATCACTGTGGTTTCCTACTGATCTGACCTGGTGTGTGTGGGATAGGGAATTAACATGGTTATTTCCTTACCTCTCCCCTGAGGTGAGTAGCGGGACCGGCCGCAGGAACCCCGCTGGGCTCCAAGATCTCCAACGGGGACATGTCATGACCTGGCTGATGGACTGGCCACTCAGATGTCATTACAACTCGCGGGAAAATGCCTTCCAACAGGGGTCCCAAGGATGGTTCTGTCGCTTACCGTGGGCATGGGGAGAGGTAAATTCATACTTCTGATCAAATTACCCCCTGCCGGCTTAAAGATTTTAAAAATAGCCAGACTTCAGGCTAAGTTTACACAACGTAAATTTTCAATAAATAATGTCCACAATTTATTGAAAATTAAAATAACATTGTGTTCTATGGAATTCTGGCCGGAGTGTATACACGCTGTATTCACTTCGACCGGGATTCCATGCGGCCGCACAAAACTGACAGTGCAGACAACGTAAAGTGTGGCGCCTTAATTACCTGGCTGCTCGATTAATTCAGCCATGTAAAGGTCCTGTAAAAAGTGCTGATCACAGGGATCGACACCCATCATCTGGAGAGTTTCAATGCCCTTAGGGGGCATTCCAGATCTGCAAAATACTGTTGGAGCATGGACTCACAGCTGCTGGCAACAGCATTGTTTATGAAGATGGGAGCTCCAAAACTGTTTAAATGTTCATGCTACTGTACTGACACAGTTGTGCTGCTGTGTCAATACAGTAGTGCAAACATTTCGATGGTTTTGAAGCTCCTGGCACGATGGGATTTATCACTTTGCAATAAACTTAGAGCCATTGGTTGGAGACTATTGATCTTTTGTATTAGTAATTGTGTATTTCTTTTACCATCTCAAATGACTCTACTTTGCATGGTACAGGAAATGTCTTGTGACCAGTGTTCCTTCATTAGAAACCTATTATGCTTTTATCAGGCAACATGCAGAAATTGCTGCAGATTATCCAAAGATTTCTTAGTCAGTAAAATAATATTTCAATCCACGATAAGTGTCACTTACCATTTTGCAGAACCAACTATTATCTTTTTCATCATCTTCCATTTCAAGTCGTACTTTTTGGATAGATCCAATACTACCATTGAGCTCTACTGTGTATATGGATTTGCCCACAGTTAGAGCTCCCCTGCCAAATGTGACTGGTTCATAATTTCCCTTTTCACAACAGATTGTTAAAGACACAGTAGAATTTGTTCCAGGATTTGGAATATCTCCTGTCACCACAATGATATTAATTGTTCCTGTATAGAAATTAAACATATCATTAATTAACTAAACCAGCCATAAGATTACCTTGTAGACTGCCAAGCTGTACAGGCAACAAGAGATTGATAAAAGTATTGTCCATTGAATGTTCTAGACTTGGGGATAAGGGGGAAAAAGCAGTTAAATAAAGGACAAAAAAATGGTTTAAATGAAGGGAATTTATCATTAATTTATACAAAGTCACTGGTTTTGAGCCAACTTTACAAATAAATTTGAGCCAACTTTACAAAAAAGTGGGTGGGATTTAGCAAAATAGGGGGCAGGACCTTGCATGCCTGCCAGATTTACTAAGACTTACATTTACACAGGCGTAGGTTTAGGCTATGTTCCCACTACATATAAACAGCCGTTATTTGGCACTCAATACACTGTTTGCATTGACTTCATTGCAAATCATTGCATTATGTAAAGAATGGCCTTAGTTGTTTGAAGTTGTTTGGTCGTTGTTTGAAGCTACATAGGGCCAGAATTAATGATCATGATTCTGGCCGTAGGTAGCATTAAAAAACGGCTGTTCACAATGGAACGGCCGTTGTTTATACAGTGTGGGAACATAGCCTAAAGCTGAAATCTGCTTTAAGCTGATATAGAATTCAGTAAGCCGCATGGGGCAGCCAAAGAGTCACTTAGATTTATTACAAGGGGTGGGTCTTTAGATAACTCTGGTCCATTGTACACTGTTAGGCTGGGTTCACACTACGTATATTTCAGTCAGTATTGTGGTCCTCATATTGCAACCAAAACCAGGAGTGGATTGAAAACACAGAAAGGATCTGTTCACACAATGGTGAAATTAAGTGGATGGCAGCCATATAACAGTAAATAACGGCCATTATTTCAATATAACAGCCGTTGTTCTAAAATAACTGCAAATATTTGCTATAAAATGGCGGCCATCCACTCAATTTCAACATTGTGTGAACAGATCCTTTCTGTGTTTTTAATCCACTCCTGGTTTTGGTTGCAATATGAGGACCACAATACTGACTGAAATTCAGTCAGTATTGTGGTCCTCATATTGCAACCAAAACCAGGAGTGGAATGAACACACAGAAAGGCTCTGTTCACACAATGTTAAAAATTGAGTGGATGGCCGCCATATAACAGTAAATAACGGCCATTATTTTTATAAAACAGACGTTTTAAAATAACAGCAAATATTTGCCATTAAATGACGGCCATTCACTAAATTTCAACATTGTGGGAACAGAGCCTTTCTGTGCTTTCAATCCACTCCTGGTTTAGGTTGCAATATGAGGATCATAATACTGACTGAAATATACTGTGTGTGAAAACGGCCTTAGGGTTTTACCTAGGACAGCATATGAGGTTAGTCTTAATAAATTCACCCCCCTTCACCATCTTTTTTAGCCATTTGACGGCCATCTCTTTGGTGGCTTCATAGAAATTAATGGAGTTGCAGCATACACGCATTACAGTACTTTACAGTGTGTAAACCCAATCTAATAAGTATTAATAGCCACAATAGTTATAGAAGTAATGATGCTGTACCCGGAAAACAGCATCATGGGCAGATTATCTTCCACTAACTGGTCCATAATTATTCAGATTTTTCAATTTTATATTTTATTGGAAAAAAAAAAACATAGGCCCAGATTTATTACAGTGGGGAAAAAAATAAACGGTATAAACTGCCCATAGTGAATATGAAAACTTTAGTTTTCCATCCCCTTTGTATGCAGGAAAAATATACTTCTACGGTGGCGGCTATGATCAGGAATGTATCTCCCAGTTAATGATCATAAAAAATTGCAGTGCATGTCATTTCTCATATAGATAGACTTTAGCAATTTTCTGAATAGGCTGAACTGGATTAGATCACGGTGATGGCACAATATATGAGAAAACTCGCGAGCTGCAGTTGGGACCATTTTACAGCTGTAATTTCACAACATTGGTGGTTTGTCATCACAAAGTGGATAGGGAACTATTAGCAGTGAATTTATGTCACATATATAAAAAGTTTGTGTGTGTGTGGTGCATTATTGAATGTGTTTTATGGAGCATTATTGCAAACTGTTTGTATATTTCACTCTGACACGAGTCCACTGGGCCCTGTAACAAGTCACTAAATACTCCAGTTTTAAGATATTTATGTCAGAAATTGCATTCCCATGTTAGCTTCTCCTTTTTTAAGCTGTCCACTGAACCAGCACTAATACATAATGTGTGTTTACTTAACGTTCATCCCTCTCGGTTCAGAGGTATTCAGACTTGACCGATTAGAAGTTTATTACGCTACATTTTGCAGTCTTTATGTAGTTATTTTATTTTTTTTAAAAACCCAAATAAAGGGTATGTTTACTAGGGATGTGCGAACGGGTTTGGCTGGTATGGGATCCGGTTCGGATTTTTCCAAAAATCCGAGTCCGATCGGATTCGGATTTTTGGAAATCCGCTCCGATTTTTTTTTCTTGCTTTCTAAAATGGCAGTCGCCATTCTAGAAAGCAGGAAGTGTTCCGGGCGGGAAAATCGCTTTCCTATGATGCCCGGAACACTTCCAATCTTGCGCTAGCCCACCCCCTGTGTGACGTCGGTATTGCTTTAAGAGGAGCCGTCACATGACCGCACGACGCAGTCTGCACAGAGAGAGGAAGGAGGTTGTTACTGGCTGCAGTGCACACAGCTAGTGATTATCAAAACGCTGCTGGTGCTGCTGCTGCTGTTGTGTACTACAGACTACTGAGAAGATATTGTAGGAAAGGAAAGGAAAGATTAGGAAAGCGGAGAGGAGAAACATCTAGTGATTGAGAGAGAAATAGAGAGGGTGAAGGATAGATAGATTAGGCATAGGACAGCAAAGGGTGCACGGAACAAAAACGTGCTCTACAGATATACAAGTCCTATACTTCTGATAGTGTGTATATCACATCCGTCTTATCCTGAGAGACAAAAATACCTGGTGCAGGTGTATAGCATGAAAGTCTTTAAAAAAGTGCTATACATATAGACAATTTCTATACTTGGACCCTTCTGATAGTGTGTATATCACATCCGTCTTATCCTGACAGACAAAAATACCTGGTGCAGGTGCTACTGCTGCGCCTGCCATTGCCTCCATGTTGACTATTGCTGCTCCTGTACTGGCCTCCATGTTGGCTACTGCTGCTCCTTCCTGGCCTCCATGTTGGCTACTGTTGCTCCTGCCTGGCCTCCATGTTGACTACTGTTGCTCCTGCCCTTGGCTCCATGTTGGCTACTGCTGGGCCTTAACTGGCATCCAGGTTGACTACTGCTGTGCCTGCCCTTGCCTCCTTGTTGGCTACTGCTGGGCCTTAACTGGCATCCAGGTTGACAACTGGTGTGCCTGCCCTTGCCTCCATGTTGGCTATTGCTGCTTCTGCCTGGCCTCCATGTTGACTATTGCTGCTCCTGCCTGGCCTCCATGTTGGCTACTGCTGCTTCTGCCTGACCTCCATGTTGGCTACTGCTGCTCCTGCCTGGCCTACATGTTGACTACTGTTGCTGATGCCTGTCCTCCATGTTGGCTCCTGCTGCTCCTGCCTGGCCTCCATGTTGACTACTGTTGTTGATGCCTGTCCTCCATATTGACTACAGCTGCTCCGGTAATGGCCTCAAATGACTATTGCTGGACCTCCACTGGCCTCCAATGACTACTGCTGCTCCTTCACTGCATTTGTGACCTTTTTCCTGCATAGACCCAGTAATGGTGAATTTCCTGCATAGAGCCTTTAATGGTCAATATTTAAGTCTAAAAAAAAAAAATGACTTTAAGATATCGAAAAGATAATGATGTTACTGACATGTAGAGCCCTAAATTCAACCAAATATACTACTTCCGTATCATATAGATGCTTAAAACTATGAAATTCGAAGAAATCCGAAACTCGGTTGAACCGAACTTTCCCAAAAAAATTTGAAAAGTTCGCTCATCTCTAATGTTCACATGTACTGTATTTTCTATGTGTTGGCCAGTGCAATAAGTGTAACTATCATTCGTTGTTGGCGGCAGGATCCGCTGGTAAAATCCTGCTGCCGGCATGTCTGTTCAGGCGCACGCTGAGGATGGAATTCATCCAGCAGCGCCATTGACAGCTGACAGGTGAATTCCATCCTCGGCGCTCACCCAAACAGACATGATGGCAGCATGATTTTACCAGCGTATCCTGCCACCAGCAAGGAATGATAGTTACACTGTGGCTGTACCCGAGGTGCTTAGAGTGTGCTGTAGGTGGCAGACTCCTGGTGAGCATGGTGCCTTTTGTCATTGCTTCATTGCGTCCATAGAGTAGATTCTATGCAATCTTGGGTGCTGTACTGTAATCAAAGGAGTAGTGGTTTGGCGTTGGTGCTCCACATTGGAACACCTCATCACTACTTCCTCCACCCTCTTCACCATGAATATATCTTCAGCTGTCCGGCCTCCTGCTCACTTTGGTCATTTATGCTGTATGTGCATGCACTGCTGCTGTTAACAAGTAGTAAAAAAAGTAATCAGCTCACCATCTGTTGGCTCTCTTCAGTGCTGCGGATCCACACCTGGCTGGTGTGCGCCAATATGTCCAAGGAAAACAATGATCCAGCACGTAGCAAAAAAAGATGCCTTTATTTTCCAAATGCAGGTAAAAACATGTGAATCACCATAGTGCAGGGACCCCACAGAGATCAGACGCGTTTCGAGCACATGCGCACTCTTGCTCACTGACAATCCCTCCCACCACATTGCATACTTAAATACCCTGAGAACCAGGTGCATTGCACTGGCGTGGGAGTGGTTAAATGAACTTGTAGTATGCTATAAACATTGTTACATAGTCAAAGCCTATATGTGTAGTACTCAAAATTATATGTACATAAATATAATAACATTATAGGGCATAGTGCTAAAAAAAAAGGAGATGGACAAGATGATTAAGTTTTACGTATTTAGTATTAGGTCTTGTTGCATCAGAAAAAGCCATGCCATAAGTACATGGGAAAATAAACAGCTGTAACCAATATAGAACATTTGACAATAACATATAAACATGGTCAGCATTCCCCTATGTATTTATCGCTACCTATCCAACCAAAACACATATAATATGAAAAATAATTCATTGTAACTACTATGTGCAATGTAGGAAAAGGATGTGAACCCAACAATCTCCGGTTGTGACCTGATCAATCTCAATGTTAAGCTATTAGGCAATGTTTTTGGTGTGAACACGAGCCAATAATGAATGAACACAAACAATAGAGTTTTGGTGATCATAAATGACGGAAAAGATATGAGAAAATGTACACAACATGAAAATAATAAAACAAAAGAAAAATTCATGAAGTAAAATTAATAATGAAATAATAATTCACAACGTACATTCATGCCCTCCGGGGCTCGTGTGCCTAATGTAAACTGCCAATAAGCCTCTCGATCACGTAAATGTTTGTGTATATCACCACCTCTTGCTGATGGCACAATTTTTTCAATACCATAAATTGTGAAAAATCTACAGTTAGACTGATGGCAATTGATAAAATGTAGTGATGCACCTGATTTGTTTCTCAAAAGATTTCCAGTGATGTCATTTAAGTGTTCCAATGCGCGAACTTTTAATTTTCTGCTGGTGCAACCAACGTATTTTATGTTGCACATGGTGCACTCAATGACATACACTACATGAGTAGAATTACAATCAATATGTTGTTTAATGGAGAACTGTTTAGAATGAGAATTATTATGAAATGTATTACAAACTTTAGAAAAAGAACAGGTGCGGCACGGATAAGTCCCGCACTTGAAAAAGCCAAGTCGTTGTAGCCAGGTTGGGGAAATCTTATCTGATAGGACTAAACTCGGAGATAGCATGTCCCCAAGGGTCTTAGCCCTTTTGGGGACAATTGCACAACCCTGAGCCAGTAATTCAGCTAACCTATCATCCTCCTGCAAAATATGAATATGTTTCTTTATGATATATTTTATGGAATCAAAAAGCGGAGTGTAGGTGAGCGATAATACTGGTTTAGGCAAATTTGTCTGTTTGTTTTCAGATGTCTTGTGTTTAGGAAGAATTAATGTTTGTCGGTCTTTGCCTCTGACTATATGTCGGGCTCTATTGCAATGGAAATTACTATACCCTCTTGCTTTCAGCCTGCATTCTAGATCAAGGGCCTCCTGCTCAAAGGTGTTGGTATCTGTGCAATTCCTCTTAATACGAGTCATCTCCCCAACGGGGATGGCTCGTATAGTATGAGGAGGATGATTGCTGTCAGCTCTGAGCAAAGTATTGCCTGAGATGGGTTTACGGTAAGTAGAGAATTTAATTTTTTCATTTGGTAACCCCTGCAATAACAGGTCCAAGAATTCAATGCAGTTTTTCTGAAAATTGTGTGTGAATCTCAAATTATAATTGTTAGAATTTAAATATGACAGAAACAATGGTACGGAAGATTCATCTCCGTTCCAAACCATGATGACATCATCGATGAATCTCCCGTACCATTGCAAGCAAGAGGAAAAAGGATTGGACACAGAAAAAATGTAATGTTCCTCCCAAAAGGACATGGTGAGGTTGGCCAACGAAGGGGAGTGTCTAGCCCCCATCGAAACCCACTACATTGAAGGAAAAATTTGCGATTAAACATAAAAAAATTGTGGCTCAACAAAAAAGAGGCTACTTCAACAATAAATTCATTGAGTTCGCTGGTGTACTGACCATATTTCTGTAAGTGAAACTGAAGCGCATTTATTGCTACTGTCCATGGAATGGATGTATATAATGAAGTGACATCACAAGACAGCCAGTGCCACTCTGGCTGCCAAGTGACGTCACTAAGTGATGTGAGGACATCTCTGGAGTCTTGCAGGTACCCCGGGACACGCCTGACTAGTGGCTGTAACAAGCTATCCAACCATGCAGAGAGTCTCTCCAATAGTGACCCAGTGCTGGACACTATAGGTCGCATTGGAGGGGGGACAATCCCTTTATGTGTTTTCGGTAACGCATACATAATAGGAGTGATGGGATTCTCAACAACCAGGTATTCGGATTCCTTGTTGCTTAGAATGCCCAAGTTCACCCCATGTGTGACTATCTTGCGTAATTCTTCCAAGTATTTATTAGTAGGATTGAATGTTAGTTTGTGATATGTGGACTCATCACTCAATAAATCCTCAATTTGTGCTATAAAATCTGTCTTATTCATAACTGTTACAATTCCACCCTTGTCAGACATCCTGACAATGATGTCGTCGAAGGTGGACAATTCTTTTAAAGCCGACTGTTCCCTTGGGGATAAATTGTGTTTAAAGTGTTTATGTTTAGTGTTGTCCCCAATCATATGGGCAATGTCCCGTTCCACCACATTCTGGAAGCGATCCATACAGTCTGCACGAGACTGGACAGGATAGAATCCTGGATTCTTGGTGGAATGAAACACATTGTTGTGAATGGCACCTGGTTCGCCTATGCCCTGTAAATCCAACAATGACACAAGAGCCTGTTGCTCAGAAAATTTTTTCCCAACAAACTCGTTGGCAATCCCATCAGAGAAATCACGCGCTATGTGAACAGTGTCAACATCAAAGAATGGTCTGCGCACAGTGAGATTGCGAACGAACTTGTTAACATCACATAGTATAGAAAAAGCATTGGGTACATTGGTGGGCGCAAAATTTAAACCTTTAGACAATACAGAAATCTGATCCTAGGATAATACCCGAGTGGATAAATTCATTACGTTTTTTTTCTCCCCTGACTCCTCAATTCCCGTGCCTCCCCTCCTCCTATGTTTCCTACCGCCCCGACCGGTCCTGTTTTGTTTTTTGATTTTTTGTTTTTTGAGAAGTATGAGGCACTGTTTGATGCCCTGGGTGAAGCCTCAGAGGCTGAGCTATCGACATTGTCAGTCTCTAATTCAGAAGAGCTAAAGGTGACTTTCGGTTTCCTGAATTTCTTCTTCTTTTTGTTTTCACCCTTTTTTAGGATGGACCTTGGTGTAAAGACACTGCGCTCCCAGCGCCCCCACTCGTACACTTGTTTTTTAATATAGTCATTTGTGTCACGTTCAAATTTTATTTTTTTCATCTCCATGATCTGTTCTTCCAATTGTTTAATGCGGTTATTCATGTTGGTATTGAATGATTCATAGTCCGGTACGTCCTTGTAATCAGGCAAAGCTTCCTTCATTTGTGCTATATCCCTTTTTAAACCTTCCAATTCCAAAGCCTCATATTTGGTAATAGCTTTCATGAGGCGTATGGAACAATCACTCAAAGCATCATTCCATTCCGTGACAAACTCCTCACAAAAAACTTTAGATGGTGAGCTGATTACTTTTTTTACTACTTGTGTGCATCTACTGGCTAAATCGAGCTCCCGTCTGTATTCATGCATGGACAACAAATAGTGAACACCCGATTTAGTGCATACCCTTTTTGTGATTGTGAACTGTGCTTCACCTGCCGTGATGGCAGAGAGCGAGATGGATCGCACAGAAAAAGCAGCATTGTTATTTTCCAATAGCAGTGTCACCAATAACAGCACGGTGGACTTTAAAGTATTGATGCACAAATTGGAGAGATTACAAAGCCAGGAAACCAGAGTCTGGTGGGACCATGTTACTCTAAATAATTATATCAGTAACGCAATGATCCCACGTGGACTCCGCATCAAAAAAATTCCTACTAAAGTTTTTTGTGAGGAGTTTGTCACGGAATGGAATGATGCTTTGAGTGATTGTTCCATACGCCTCATGAAAGCTATTACCAAATATGAGGCTTTGGAATTGGAAGGTTTAAAAAGGGATATAGCACAGATGAAGGAAGCTTTGCCTGATTACAAGGACGTACCGGACTATGAATCATTCAATACCAACATGAATAACCGCATTAAACAATTGGAAGAACAGATCATGGAGATGAAAAAAATAAAATTTGAACGTGACACAAATGACTATATTAAAAAACAAGTGTACGAGTGGGGGCGCTGGGAGCGCAGTGACTTTACACCAAGGTCCATCCTAAAAAAGGGTGAAAACAAAAAGAAGAAGAAATTCAGGAAACCGAAAGTCACCTTTAGCTCTTCTGAATTAGAGACTGACAATGTCGATAGCTCAGCCTCTGAGGCTTCACCCAGGGCATCAACCAGTGCCTCATACTTCTCAAAAAACAAAAAATCAAAAAACAAAACAGGCCCCGTCGGGGCGGTAGGAAACATAGGAGGAGGGGAGGCACGGGAATTGAGGAGTCAGGGGAGAAAAAAAACGTAATGAATTTATCCACTCGGGTATTATCCCAGGATCAGATTTCTGTATTGTCTAAAGGTTTAAATTTTGCGCCCACCAATGTACCCAATGCTTTTTCTATACTATGTGATGTTAACAAGTTCGTTCGCAATCTCACTGTGCGCAGACATTTCTTTGATGTTGACACTGTTCACACAGCGCGTGATTTCTCTGATGGGATTGCCAACGAGTTTGTTGGGAAAAATTTTTCTGAGCAACAGGCTCTTGTGTCATTGTTGGATTTACAGGGCATAGGCGAACCAGGTGCCATTCACAACAATGTGTTTCATTCCACCAAGAATCCAGGATTCTATCCTGTCCAGTCTCGTGCAGACTGTATGGATCGCTTCCAGAATGTGGTGGAACGGGACATTGCCCGTATGATTGGGGACAACATAAACATAATCACTTTAAACACAATTTATCCCCAAGGGAACAGTCGGCTTTAAAAGAATTGTCCACCTTCGACGACATCATTGTCAGGATGTCTGACAAGGGTGGAATTGTAACAGTTATGAATAAGACAGATTATATAGCACAAATTGAGGATTTATTGAGTGATGAGTCCACATATCACAAACTAACATTCAATCCTACTAATAAATACTTGGAAGAATTACGCAAGATAGTCACACATGGGGTGAACTTGGGCATTCTTAGCAACAAGGAATCCGAATACCTGGTTGTTGAGAATCCCATCACTCCTATTATGTATGCGTTACCGAAAACACATAAAGGGATTGTCCCCCCTCCAATGCGACCTATAATGTCCAGCACTGGGTCACTATTGGAGAGACTCTCTGCATGGTTGGATAGCTTGTTACAGCCACTAGTCAGGCGTGTCCCGGGGTACCTGCAAGACTCCAGAGATGTCCTCACATCACTTAGTGAAGTCACTTGGCAGCCAGAGTGGCACTGGCTGTCTTGTGATGTCCCTTCATTATATACATCCATTCCATGGACAGTAGCAATAAATGCGCTTCAGTTTCACTTACAGAAATATGGTCAATACACCAGCGAACTCAATGAATTTGTTGTTGAAGTAGCCTCTTTTTTGTTGAGCCACAATTTTTTTATGTTTAATCACAAATTTTTCCTTCAATGTAGTGGGGTTTCGATGGGGGCTAGACACTCCCCTTCGTTAGCCAACCTCACCATGTCCTTTTGGGAGGAACATTACATTTTTTCTGTGTCCAATCCTTTTTCCTCTTGCTTGCAATGGTACGGGAGATTCATCGATGATGTCATCATGGTTTGGAACGGAGATGAATCTTCCGTACCATTGTTTCTGTCATATTTAAATTCTAACAATTATAATTTGAGATTCACACACAATTTTCAGAAAAACTGCATTGAATTCTTGGACCTGTTATTGCAGGGGTTACCAAATGAAAAAATTAAATTCTTTACTTAACGTAAACCCATCTCAGGCAATACTTTGCTCAGAGCTGACAGCAATCATCCTCCTCATACCTTACGAGCCATCCCCGTTGGGGAGATGACTCGTATTAAGAGGAATTGCACAGATACCAACACCTTTGAGCAGGAGGCCCTTGATCTAGAATGCAGGCTGAAAGCAAGAGGGTATAGTAATTTCCATTGCAATAGAGCCCGACATATAGTCAGGGGCAAAGACCGACAAACATTAATTCTTCCTAAACACAAGACATCTGAAAACAAACAGACAAATTTGCCTAAACCAGTATTATCGCTCACCTACACTCCGCTTTTTGATTCCATAAAATATATCATAAAGAAACATATTCATATTTTGCAGGAGGATGATAGGTTAGCTGAATTACTGGCTCAGGGTTGTGCAATTGTCCCCAAAAGGGCTAAGACCCTTGGGGACATGCTATCTCCGAGTTTAGTCCTATCAGATAAGAGGTCCCCAACCTGGCTACAACGACTTGGCTTTTTCAAGTGCGGGACTTATCCGTGCCGCACCTGTTCTTTTTCTAAAGTTTGTAATACATTTCATAATAATTCTCATTCTAAACAGTTCTCCATTAAACAACATATTGATTGTAATTCTACTCATGTAGTGTATGTCATTGAGTGCACCATGTGCAATATAAAATACGTTGGTTGCACCAGCAGAAAATTAAAAGTTCGCGCATTGGAACACTTAAATGACATCACTGGAAATCTTTTGAGAAACAAATCAGGTGCATCACTACATTTTATCAATTGCCATCAGTCTAACTGTAGATTTTTCACAATTTATGGTATTGAAAAAATTGTGCCATCAGCAAGAGGTGGTGATATACACAAACATTTACGTGATCGAGAGGCTTATTGGCAGTTTACATTAGGCACACGAGCCCCGGAGGGCATGAATGTACGTCGTGAATTATTATTTCATTATTAATTTTACTTCATGAATTTTTCTTTTGTTTTATTATTTTCATGTTGTGTACATTTTCTCATATCTTTTCCGTCATTTATGATCACCAAAACTCTATTGTTTGTGTTCATTCATTATTGGCTCGTGTTCACACCAAAAACATTGCCTAATAGCTTAACATTGAGATTGATCAGGTCACAACCAGAGACTGTTGGGTTCACATCCTTTTCCTACATTGCACATAGTAGTTACAATGAATTATTTTTCATATTATATGTGTTTTGGTTGGATAGGTAGCGATAAATACATAGGGGAATGCTGACCATGTTTATATGTTATTGTCAAATGTTCTATATTGGTTACAGCTGTTTATTTTCCCATGTACTTATGGCATGGCTTTTTCTGATGCAACAAGACCTAATACTAAATACGTAAAACGTAATCATCTTGTCCATCTCCTTTTTTTAGCACTATGCCCTATAATGTTATTATATTTATGTATATATAATTTTGAGTACTACACATATAGGCTTTGACTATGTAACAATGTTTATAGCATACTACAAGTTCATTTAACCACTCCCACGCCAGTGCAATGCACCTGGTTCTCAGGGTATTTAAGTATGCAATGTGGTGGGAGGGATTGTCAGTGAGCAAGAGTGCGCATGCGCTTGAAACGCGTCTGATCTCTGTGGGGTCCCTGCACTATGGTGATTCACATGTTTTTACCTGCATTTGGAAAATAAAGGCATCTTTCTTTGCTACGTGCTGGATCATTGTTTTCCTTGGACATACTGCTGCTGTTAAACACTGTTTTTTACAGACACTGTTAGCACAGGTGCCATAGACTGGTGCATGGACGACCTGAAGCCACTGCCCTCAATTGGGATACTCAAAGCATGTGCATCGCTCCGCCTGCCCGAACAGTGACTAAAGGAAGAGTGTGGCCTGGGAGATCACGGCACATGTAGAGACAGCGAGCATGCATGCATCGCAATAGTGACCAGAGGGAGCAGGAGGCAAGCCAGCTGAAAATGAAAATATTCATGGCAAAGAGGGAGGATAAAGTAGCGGTGAGGTGTACGAAAATGCAGAACAAATGCCAAACCACTACTCCTCTTTGACTCTTAATTGCAGTATGGGACCCAAGATTGCATAGAAACCACTCGATGGATGCACTTACAAAAGGTATCATGTTCACAAGGCACCTGCCACAAAGGCACGATAAGGCCAGCAGTCCAGGAAACCATCCAATAATCTTTATTCTTTAAAAGTGTCACGATAAAGACACTCCATACACAGAAAAGTAGCTAACATATTTCGATCAACCAAGCTTAGTCATAGCATTTTTAAGAAACTTTCTATTTTTATTCCCCTAATGATAAGCTAATTTTATTTTTTTTCTTAGTTTTTATCCTCCTTATCAGCCATATGTTTTACTGTCTACTGACAGAGCCATACGAAGGCTTCTTTTTGCCCATATGTACTTTTAACAGCAGTCCTTATTTTAACATAAAATGTAACACAAAACTAATAAACCAAAAATTATTTATAGAGTAAAACTATTGAAAAAAATCATTTTCAACTGCTACAGGAATGGAGGTCAATTTTCTAAGCATGCTTCTTTCACTGTCTATCTGACTGCTAAAAATAGCGGAGTACAGCACTTGACAATTTCTGAAGGTCCCATACAGAATATAATGGCTTAGCGGTCCTCGCATAGAGAGTAGGCTCAAAAGGTATGGCCTCAGTACCAGCCATAGCGCCCCTGCTGAATACGTCTGAGAATTAAACAGTATAAAAGAAAAGTTTTAAAAAGTCTAAAAACACTGCCCTCTAAAAAAGTTCATCCCATCCCCCTTTCCATTTGTCAAATAAATCTAAGAATATAATTATATTTAATTTCATTATATATAAATATAAAATGTATATAAACCCAATTTATATACTTTGTGTTATGTTTTAATAGTGTAAATAATTTCGACTGTGCCCAAAGGTAGTGACAGCCAACATGATCAACATGATTGACAGTGTACCTTTCTGTTTCTGTTGTGTTCTACACTACTGGCATAGCATGGTACTGAATAGGGATGAGCGAACTTTTAAAAAGATTGGTTCTGTACGACCTGGCAAACTTTCGTGAAGTTCGGATTCGTACGAACCGAACCTAAAACGAACCTTGCTATAACAGCTTAATAATTGCAGCTACAATAGTGAGAGACTGATACGGTATAGTTTCGTTTAGTTGCAGTTGCTATTACAATGAAAAAAGGGGAAAAAAATCTAAGTGCAAAAATTGTGAAAAAAATTAGCCAAGGTGTAAGTGATTACATGGGACATAGGACACAAAGTTCCTTGGACCCAGTAGGGTGGAAAACAGACATTTGACAGTGGAACCAGCAGCAGTAATAGCACTGTATTGGACCCAGTGTGGAGGAGGGGTAGGAGGAGGAGGCAGTAGCACTTGATTGCAAACAGCCCAGTATGGTTGAAAAGAGACTATTGGAGGAGGCGGCACCAATTGATTGCACCAAGCCCAGTATGATTGGGAACAGACTATTTGAGGAGGAGGAGGCAGTACCTGATTGCACCCAGGCCAGTATGATTGCGAACAGACTATTCATGGAGGAGGATGGTCAGCCTTGGAGTGGTGGCCTGGGATTCCTCGCTGATGATGTTGGTTACTGCACTTTCCAGAATACGGACGAGTGGGATGATGTCCTTGATGCCTGCTCACAGGGTTGCGTCGTCAAAAGGGATCAACAATTGGCATGACATGTTCGAAGAAACCTGTGCACTATGAGGTTTATCACATGTGCCATACAAGGTGTATGACTCCCTGCTGCAGTGCAGAGAAAAGGTTCCTCCCTTTGTGGGCTACAACACTTCCCACCATTAGTTGACCTTGGCTCAGCCATTCATATATCTCCTACCTGATGGTCCAGAGGAGCTCCTGCCCACTGTGGCTTAGTTTACCCAGGCTCAAAAAATGGAGGACAGCCTGAGAGCGCTGGGCCTGACATCGTTGGTAAGACACCGGGGCAGGTTGGACTGCAGTCAAAGCGGTGGATGGTTGCAAGCTGGCAGAGGCAGAACCTGTGCAGAACTGGCCCCCTAAAGCACCGGGGAGGTGACAGTGACAAGAATGGGCTAACTTTCTGATGGTCTTCTGGGGGAATGTTGACCCAGTGGGCAGTTACAGACATATACTGCCCTTGCCCATAATTAAAGGACCAGACATCAGCACTGTGGTGCACGGTCATGGACACCAAGATACCCAATGAGTCGCCAACATTTTTCTACACAACTGTGCAGTGATGGGACAGCTGATGGGACTTTTTTTTGTTTCTGGGACAGTGATGGGACTTTTTTTTGGACTTTTTTTGTAAAACTTTTTCAACCTGATTGTAAAGATATGAACTGATTTTCACAGAAAACCATGATACAAGTGATTATAGGAGTAATAATCCCTTGTATCCTGGTCTATTCTGTGACAAAGGTACAATTTTGCGTCGTCGTTGTTATTTTTACCAGATTCGTAACGAACTTTTTCAAATTCGTAACGAAACTGGTCGGTAACGGTTCGGTTCGCTCATCACTAGTACTGAATGTACATACAGGAGAGTCCTTTCAAAGCCTTGACTCCATGCTGCTGTAGGTACACTGCACTTAGTAGGGGGAAATGCATCCAGTATGGAACACTTTGCCAAGCTGAGTGCAAGAGATACTCACGTACAATGTTCTAGATCACATCTGCCCAACACCGAGTGGTTCTGGGTAGGTGTGAGAGCTGCAGTATGCTGGTGAGCTGCAGTTATATGATGTAGCACTGTAGTGCTTAAGATGTTGGCCTCTACATTTATATGCAAGGGCTAGTTTTTTTGCAGTTAGCTTTTTATTAACATATTGGGGAAGATGCTTTCACTCATTTAATCCAATTATCTGGGACATAACGTGACCAATTGTAGCGCTGCATACTTTTTTGTTTTTTAAGGCATTCACCAGGATAAATAACAGCATAATTTAATAGTTTGAACATATTGACATGTGGCAATACCAATTATTTTAGTGACGTTTTAGTTTTTTATTTAAAGAAAAAAAAAGGCAAATGAGGTATTTAAAAAAAAGCTAATTTTTTTACTGCTTTTTTTAGTCTCTGTAGAGGATTGACTGCTAGTGCAGTACAATGTTATGCTGACACATTGATACCTAGGACAATAATGGCGTTCCCAGAGACCATCATGACCCCAATCGGCAGTCTGTTTGTTTATTTTCTTTTAAATCAACTGGTGTCAGAAAGTTATATAGATTTGTAATCTACTATTATTTAAAAATCGCAGATCATTGCATACTTTTTAGCTTCTATATATCTTGCAGGAAATGTTATTTCCAGTCTGACACTGTGCTCTCTGCTGACATTTCTGGCCGTGACAGGAACTGTCCTGAGCATGAGAGGTTTTCTATGGGGATTTGCTGCTGCTCTGGACAGTTCCTGACATGGACAGAGATGTCAGCAGAGAGCACTATTTATGAATGTAAATAAAACAACACATCCTGCAGGACAAACAGCAGCTCATAAGTATGTGAAGACTCGAGATTTTAAAATAGAAGTAAATTACAAATTTATATAACTTTCTGACACCAGTTCATTTGAAAGAAAGATTTTTTTGCTGGACAACCCCTGTAAGGCATGACAAGGCAGACACTTTGGCATTTAGTCTGTTAAACTTTTGGGATCAGAATTATCTCTGATCCCGGCCACTAACAGCAGGTGTCAGTGGATGGTACCAGCTGGCATCTGTGAGGTATGGAACAAGCTCAACTCCTAAACTCACTCCACAATGCAGACAAGATGTGTACATAATTGAGGTGTTAACAGGTTGAAAAGGTATAACATATATATTATGCTTTTGTATTTTTCGGTTATGATCCCACAATGTATTTTTAGATGTAAAAAACTGCTGTTTTTTTTTTTATAACAAATGCTAATAATAATGATCATGACCATTATTCACGCCGGTCATTATGAAATAGCGGCCGTTTTTTTTTCTTTTTACCCAAACAGACATTGTGTGAACATAACTTTGAGGTAAGAACTGGCACTGACTAAAGTGGGATGCAGAGTCTAAGATATGGTCAGTTCTTTACTTATTTACCCCCCCCCCCCCCCCCCCCATTGTGGACAGGAGTCAGAGTCAGCAATGTAGCAGTCGGGATGTAAGCTCAAGATAAAGCATGCAAAAACAGGGCAATGTTCTTGCTAGGCAACCAATCTGCAGGTGGTTCAAAGGCATTTTAGGTTTTTGTGAACTGTATTTATGATGACAGGATACATATCCCCTCCAGGAGACGCTGCCATTGCTCCAATGCTCACTTGATAGTCAGAAGTTTTTATTTCTCTCTGAAGCAGCCCTTTGGCAGTCTCGGCTCACATACATGTGCTGTTTTTCTGATGAAAGACTTTTGTGATCACATATTTATAGGCAGCCCCCATCTATTTCCTACATTATGCAGAGTGTAATGCTTATGGTTTAGAGTAAAGTGGCCTCTGTCAGCAGAACAGAACATACTAGAGATTGAATTAGTGCTCTGATTGTGCTAATCTAAAGGTTAGAATTTACCTTCACTGGATGTAAGTAGTTTTTCATTAGTTCTGTTGAATTTCCCAAGGAGCTTTAACTCGCAGCCAGTTTGTTTGTCATTTATTGCGGTGTCTAACCAGCGTCGGCATGGAAACAGGTATTTAATATCCGTCTTATCTGACGCCTGTATGGTGATTTGATCTAGATACCATCCAGCTCCATAACCAACAGCATTATGTTCAATATGTACGCTAGACAGCATTCCCAAGTCCACAGCCTTCATTTTGAAGGCATTTATCTAGGATGAATGAAGAATAGAAATTTGCAATAATATATTTTATAACATATAAAACAATGCAACTTTGCTAAACAAAATAATAATAAAAAAAGGTTCACATTATGACCCAAATAAATGACTTGATTTTATATTTCTTAAACACAGGTGGCTCAGTTTGTGACTTGTGCCCTATTGGTACCCATGTGGGATGAAAGCAGTAAATATAATGTACACCTGGCCAAAAAAAAAAAAAAAAAAAAAAAATATATATATATATATATATATAAATAAATAAAAATAATAAAAAAATATAAAAATATATATTTGTCTAACTCAAAAAAAACCCTGTCTATTTTCTTAATTCCAGCACATGGATTTCCTGCAGAGAGATTCCCTACTAGGGACCCCCCAGAGCAGAGAACCTGTCCTGTCCATATATAACATTGTATGGTCAACCATTCTTTGATAATTATTATTAATTATTGTGACCTGCTGAATGCAGAGACAGCTGTTTTTGGAGAAGAGGTAATTATAATGAGAAATGATCCTGTGCAATGCCATGTCATTGTTGTACTGTACAGTATTTGCACTTTCTTGGCTTGACATCAATATAGAAAGGTTTAGTCTACATTCACACATCCGTAGTGCAGCCTGCGACCGTGGACCGCACTACAAATGTGCATCTATAGTACTTCAGGCTTCATGGAACAATACATTGGCACTTCAATAGCATAGTGATCTAGAGTATGTGGCAAATAACTATTAAGGTCCTATTTTTTTGCGGCACGGATTGTGGCCTCGTACACACTTACGGACGTATGAATGTGGCCTTAGGGGTAGTGATTTTTGACAGCTAGATATAGCTAAAGGTACTAACTGATTCCGTAGCACTTTACATAGTTTGTCAATTGTGGTCCCTGTCCCCATTAGGGATCACAATCTAAATTTTCCTATCTGTAGGTTTTGGGTGTGGAGGAAACCACAGTACCCAGATGAAACCCACATAAACACAGAGAGAACATACAAATTCTTTGCAGAGGTTTCCCCAGCGCTGCAAGGCTACAGTGCTAACCACTAAGCCACCAGTATAACCAGTAGGAAGAGGGAGACTGTGATCCTGCTGTAAAGAGCTCTAGTGAGACCACATCTGTAAGACTGTGTCCAGTTCTGGAGACCTCACCTACAAAAGGATATTGATAAAGCAGAACGGGTGCAAAGATTGGCTAACGGTCTCAAGCATAAGACACATCAGGAAAGACTTAAAGGAGAACTCTGGCCAAAACATATATTTTAATATGTTATTACCATATCAGGCGTATAAGACAACTAGGTGTATAAGACGACCCCCAACTTTTCCAGTTAAAATAGAGAGTTTAGGATATACTTGTCCTATAAGACTACCCCTTTCCCAACACACACTAAATTAATAAAAAAATGTCCGACAGCAGTGAAATCTGAGAGGCAGAAAAGCAAGTACAGTAATACCAGTAGGATACAAGGGTGGCCAGACAGGTAAAAAAGGTGTGTTTGTCTGGGCCCAGCGCCATTCTACTGTATCTCTTTTTTCCCTACCCCAGATGCCTGCAGTTTGCTCTGCCCTTCATACAGTCGCCACATACGGCAGGGATGCAGCTGTTTTTAAGCTCCCCCCACCATATGCGGCCACCGCAGATTCCCCAGTCTGGTTCCGAAGTTTTTTAGCAACCGCCCTATAAGAAGACACCCGGTGTATAAGACAACCCCTGACTTTTGAGAAAATTTTCCTGGGTTAAAAAGTAGTCTTATACACAGGAAAATACTGTACATAAGCAAAGTTAGACAAATTCCTAATGTACACTAATTATGAGAAATGCACATATAGTGCTATTTCCCTTAATTTAGTAGATTAGACAGGCTTCAATTTCTCTAAAAGACCGTGACATCACGAATCAGGTGTAATTCACATGAAGTGTCCAGCAGGGGGCGCAGTATATGTAGAAGTCTATGTAGTGTAGTGTCTATGTATGTCTATGTAGTGTAATGTCTTTATAGTGTAGAATAATTTGGGGAGCAAGGACACTTGCAGGAAGGGAGAGAGGTGCCCGTGCATCTAACTACCTTCCCCCTCCCTTCCTGCACGGTACTACTCCTTCCATCATCTGCTCATACTATGAGCACTCCTGACCCGTGCTCAGCCCGCACGGCACCGGGTAGGGAGGGATTGAGTGCCCGTGCATTTAAATACCTTCCCCTCACCCACCCTGTGCTGCCCGATGCACAGGGAGGGAGAGAGGGAGATGCAAGTGTACTTGCTCCCCAAATTATTCCATAAAAATCAATAAAGGATATTGCACTGTAAAAAATCATTTCACTAACACTACACTACATAGATTTACATAGACATTACACTACATAGACAAACATAGACACTACACTACATAGACTTCTACATATACTGTGCCCCTTGCTGGACACTTAATGTGAATTACACCTGATTCGTGACGTCACGTTTGTTTTTTTTAGAAAATTTGAAGCCTGCCTGATGTACTAAATTAAGGGAAATAGCACTATATGTGCATTTCCCATAATTAGTATACATTAGGAATTTGTCTAACTTCACTTATGTAATAACATATTAAAAAATATGTTTTGGCTGGAGATAAAATCGGATGTGTACCGCATACATATGTGTACAGCAGAACAAATGTGCTGTTTTTAGTAAAGTAGCTTACACCACTGTGCGTTTTTTTTCTCTGCATCTGATTTCTTCCTGGTTTGCTCTCTGAACTGTGGCCCTGCTGTTGCCATAAAGTGCAGACACTTTTCCCCTCGCTGCATGTAAAGTAAAAACCAACTGCCAGTACTAATCAGACAGATCATGTGACTGCGACTGAACTGAGCAGTGTCTGAAGTTACCCAAGCTAGCGGATACCTGGCAGGCCTTAACCAATGGCAACAGGTTATGAAATAAAGCAACACATGGGGGGTAGTGAGTCTATATCTCTCAAACGATACATTTTAAGAAATGCTTGTACATTTGAAAGGTTTTTTTATTTACGTAATGCATCATTATAGACCTAGTTTTCTTTGTGACACCACCCCTTTAAAGGGGAACTCCAGCAAAAAGCTTTTTACCAATAAGTGAAACATATTACAAAGTTATATAACTTTGTAATATGCTTCTTTCCCTTATCTGCCCCCCTTTCCTATCTTTTCCCCCCTCAATCCCCCACCAGGAAATGAAGTAAACTCATTCTTACCTATTGACTGTTGACCCCAGGATGCTCTATGATATTTTGTGCCATTTGTGCCATTTTGTGACAATGACATCATCAAGTGAGAGGCGGGTCTAAGCCCTGTTAAGCCAGCCTCCCAGAAGACTCCTTCCTCAGCTCTGATTGGCTGAGCAAACTGTTAGACATCTAACAGTTTTACAGAGTCAGTTAGACATCACAGAAGACAAAGTGCATCATGGGAAAGCCCAAACCAGGAAGTGAAGAAAAAAGGGAGACACCAACTGGAGTTTCAGGGACCTGCAAACAATGGGAAATTCAAATGGAGACAGACTCCGGAGGGTCGGTAAGTATAAAAACTATGTTTATGATTGATTGTTTTTTTTTTTTTAAATCAGCGCCGGAGTACCCAATTTAAGGATCTAAATCTGTAAAGTCTGGATGAAAGAAGGGAAAGGAGAGTCATGAAACCTTTAAATATATTAAAGGACTAAATAAGAACAAGAGGACACAGTGAGAGGTTAGTTGGGGGAAAGATCAGAAGCAACGTGTGGTTAATATAACTTTACTGAAAGAGTAGTAGATGCTTGGAACAAACTTTCATCAGATGTGGTAGGTAAATGTACAAAAACAGTATGCAAACCTTCCTGGGATAAACATATATCTATCCTAAGATAATTATAAAGGAAATAAACTATAAGACTAGATGGACCAAATTGTCCTTTTTTGCCAAAATTCTTCTATTTAATCAGATGTGCTCTAAAAATACCCTGATAATAAGATTTATTACAGGAACTGTGGTTCATTTTTGCAGCCAGACTGTAGGCAATATAATCAGAGATTTATCATTTTGGTGACAAAGATGGCAAATGTCTTGTTATATGTATGATATGCATACGTTTCTGAACCACGCGATGGCTACTTTATTATAAATATGGTTTTCAGTATTATGTATTCTATGTGGTGTGGAATACTTATCACAACTCTCTATCTCCCTCCACTGACCTGTATAAAAGGTCACAAAGCTTCAGGGATCTTTCTAATAAATAGTTATGGGATTTATCGACTCTTATTTTTTTTCACTGCCCCAACCAATGTATCTTTCTTACTTATTATTTGTAATATATATACTTCCCGTATACATTTCTATAAGCCGGTATACATAAAGAGAGAAAATGATACTACACAGAAATCCAAGCTCTCTCAAATATATTACTATGAATTTCTCTGTAATACTAGTTCTGCCTCTTCACACATGCAGCCTTATGGAAGCACATAAAGAAAATATATGGTGTACATGGTGTATGCATACTGTAGGTATCAATATGTAGTGCCTGAAAAGAGAAGGCCAGTGATGGAACTTATTATTATCAATTTAAGATACCTGGTAACTGAAAGTGAAATCAATAAATATGTATAAATGTAACAAATGAACATAGTATTTCTTGCAGAAAACCCCTTTAAGAAGTTTAAAGGGGTATTCCAGGGAAAATCAATAATTTAGCAAAGGAAAGGGTTAACCAAGGTTAACACTTTCCTAATATACTTACCTGTTGTTTTTTGGCCCCCCAAGGAGATCTCCGGTCCGGTCACGTGATCTTGCAGCTTGTGGCTCGGATCCTCTTCTCCTTCCGGTTCGGTGACGTCACCCAGCCGGCGTCGCTCTCCGTCTCATTAGCAGCAGAGCACTGAACCCTGACTGGCTTGGTAGCGTGCAGCCAATCAGGGTTCAGTGCTCTGCATCCCCACACGCTTCAGAGTGGGGGTCCCCTGAGGCTGCAGTAATTTATCAGGGGTCGTCGGGCTCAGTGCCGGTCACCAGTTACATGGGCCGGCACTGCACTACAGCAGGTGATCACTCCGCAACCCCCCCCCCCCCCAGACACCCGTCTGCCCGCCGCATCCCCTCCCCCCAGGGACTCAGGGTCGGCATCGGTGGGGAAGTAATATGTATTTGCTGCTGATCCCCCCCGGCCGCCCCTCCCTGTGTCCCTGTCAGAGATTGCTCACCCCCGGAGCGTGCTGCTGGCCCCGATCTCAGCACTGGTCTGAAGCCCCTGTACTCAGCTGACAGGCGCTGTGTACGGAGCAAGAAATCTCTCCTGCCTCACTCACACAGAGCCTGTCAGCTGAGTACAGGTGTCTGAGACCAGTGCAGAGATCGGGGCCAGCAGCACGCTCCGGGGGTGAGCGATCTCTGACAGGGACACAGGGAGGAGGGGGGAAGTCCTGCAAAGTAATGTGTATTTGCTGCTGATCCCCCCTGGCCCCCCCTCCCTGTGTCCCTGTCAGAGATCGCTCACCCCCGGAGCGTGCTGCTGGCCCCGATCTCTGCACTGGTCTCAGACACCTGTACTCAGCTGACAGGCTCTGTGTGAGTGAGGCAGGAGAGATTTCTTGCTCCATACACAGCGCCTGTCAGCTGAGTACAGGTGCCTGAGACCAGTGCAGAGATCGGGGCCAGCAGCACGCTCCGGGGGTGGGGGTGAGCGATCTCTGACAGGGACACAGGGAGGGGGGGCCGAGGGGGATCAGCAGCAAATACATATTACTTCCCCACCGATGCCGACCCTGAGTCCCTGGGGGGAGGGGATGCGGCGGGCAGACGGGTGTCTGGGGGGGGGGGGGTTGCGGAGTGATCACCTGCTGTAGTGCAGTGCCGGCCCATGTAACTGGTGACCGGCACTGAGCCCGACGACCCCTGATAAATTACTGCAGCCTCAGGGGACCTCCACTCTGAAGCGTGTGGGGATGCAGAGCACTGAGCCCTGATTGGCTGCATGCTACCAAGCCAGTCAGGGTTCAGTGCTCTGCTGCTAATGAGACGGAGAGCGACGCCGGCCGGGTGACGTCACCGAACCGGAAGGAGAAGAGGATCCGAGCCACAAGCTGCAAGATCACGTGTCCGGACCGGAGATCTCCTTGGGGGGCCAAAAAACAACAGGTAAGTATATTAGGAAAGTGTTAACCTTGGTTAACCCTTTCCTTTGCTAAATTATTGATTTTCCCTGGAATACCCCTTTAAGAAGGACCTATCAGAATTACATCACTGGTACCTCCAGAGAGACTTTTTCTTAATACAAAATGTTGTCAGAAAGTTGTCAAAGGGTGTCAGGAAGTTATATAGGCTTGTGATTTATTTCTATTTAAAAATCTCAAGTCTTTTAGTACTTATCAGCTGTTGTATGTCCTGCAGGAAGTGGTGTATTCTTTCTAGTCTGACACAGTGCTCTCTGCTGCCATTTCTGTCACAGTGTCCACAGGTGGAGAGGTTTTCTTTGGGAATTTGCTACTAATCTGGAGTTCCTGTGACCGGCAGAGGTGGCAGCAGAGAGCACTGTGTCAGACTGGAAAGAATACACAACTTCCCGCAGGACATACAGCAGCTGATAAGTACTGGAAGACTTGAGATTTTTAAATAGACAAAAAATTACAAATATTTATTACTATTGATTTGAGGATTTTTTTTCCCGCTCATGTTCCCCTTTAATGAATAGATGCTGGTCTTCGCTAAACTAACGTTGCAGAACACATAGAACTAGCTATAGTTAGTTCATTGTTACCAAACACAACATGGCCCAATTTCTCATTTGCTGTTAACAATATAAATAGACATCAAACATACAGACCTCTCCTTTGCTAAATACTCCGGGTAACAGTGTGTGCATAAGTTGTCTTTTGCATGAATCTCCATTTTCTCCATATACTGTGATAAATACATCTGCATTGGTACTAGATGCAGGGAAGTCTCCAGTCCTTATGTAAATGGAATATGTCACTTCTAGAAACAGATATAAACCAACACAGAGCAAAGGAATGTGATCTCAGTGATACAGAAATATTATCGAAAGCTTATAGAGGTTTCATTGTACTGTATATAATAACTGTAACATTCCAAATGCTATTTATATACACATCAATGTTGGTATACCAAGTGGTAGTTTTGACTTATAAAAGATTATAAAACCTGAATATGATACATTGGATGTTCGTATGCCCAGGGACGATTCTAGTTTTTTTGCGTCCTGAAGCAAAACCTTAAATGGCGCCCTACCTATGCCCACACGCTCCAGTGCCTACACTGCTCCATCAGCCCTTCCCTCCAGTGCCCACACCGCTTCATCAGCCCCCCTCCAGTGCCCACACCGCTCCATCAGCCCCCCTCCAGTGCCCACACCATTCCATTAGCCCCCCAGTGCCCACACCGCTTCATCAGCCCCCCTCCAGTGCCCACACCGCTCCATCAGCCCTCCCCTCCAGTGCCCACACCGCTTCATCAGCCCCCCTCCAGTGCCCACACCGCTCCATCAGCCCTCCCTTCCAGTGCCCACACCATTCCATTAGCCCCCCAGTGCCCACACCGCTTCATCAGCCCCCCTCCAGTGCCCACACCGTTTCATCAGCCCTCCCCTTTAGTGCTCACACCACTCCATAAGCCCCCCTCCAGTGCCCACACCGTTCCATCAGCGCTTCCCTCCAGTGCCAACACTGTTCCATCAGCCCTCCCCTCCAGTGCCCACACCGTTCCATCAGCCCTTCCCTCCAGTGCCAACACTGTTCCATCAGCCCTCCCCTCCAGTGCCCACACCGTTCCATCAGCCCTTCCCTCCAGTGCCAACACTGTTCCATCAGCCCTCCCCTCCAGTGCCCACACCATTCCATCAGCCCTCCCCTCCAGTGCCCACACCGTTCTATCAGCCCTCCCCTCCAGTGCCCACACCGTTCCATCAGCCCTCCCCTCCAGTGCCCACACCGTTCCATCAGCCCTTCCCTCCAGTGCCAACACTGTTCCATCAGCCCTCCCCTCCAGTGTCCACACCGTACCATCAGCCCTCCCCTCCAGTGCCCACAGCGTTCCATCAGCCCTCCCCTCCAGTGCCCACACCGCTCCATCAGCCCTCCCCCTAGTAAGTAAGGCATGTGTGCAAAAAACCTGCAGCTTTTAATGATAGGTGCATACACAATCCAGCTCCACCATACATCACCCTGTTCCAGCACTACCTTCCATACTTGGTGAGGACAAGACAGAACAAGTTTTACATTTTCCAATTCTTAAAATGTGTAACCAATTCTTCAATCTTTATTGCTTCTCCCAGAATAAAAGCACCTGACATATATACAAGAGTCAATGTATTGTGATTACTTTTGGTGATCTTATTCATGGTCATACTACCATTACACGTTGTTCTCCATATAAAGGGGTAGTGATCACTTGTAGTGTAGTGAAGTGATGAAGCATATAACAATAACTGCAGAGGGTTTGCAATCCTGACTTCCTTGCATTCTACATCTGTGTCCAGCTATCATTTGCAGGTCATGGAGTAAATGAAGTCTGTGGTGTGTAGCAGACGGTATCATTTATGGCCACTCCATAAAATCTGCCGCCCCTAAAAACTCCTACAAGCCTGCCGCCCTGAACAATAAATTCATTTCGCCTCATGGGAGAAACGACACTGTGTATGCCTAAGATCCCTGACTGTATAATCATGCTCATAGTCTGATATTTATTACCATTAACCCCTTACCGCATCAGTCAGTACATGTATAATGATCTAATTGATCATTGCTGTCTCTATGAGAGATCACTGCAGTAATAATAAAAGTCCCCCAGGGGGACTGAAAGTTAAAAAGGACATGTCACCCCCCCCCCCCCCCCCCCCCCCCCGTGTCAGGGCAGAACCCGGCAGACCCCCCTCTAGAGATCCATATACTTATGCCGTGCACAAAGTCCTGCTCTTGGAGCCACTCTCGTCGCAGAGATATCACCGTCTGAAGCCCGGTGCGCGTACATCAGAGATGAGTCCGACGCTCATAGAGAATGAAAGCTCCATCACCAACTATTAAATTATTCCATTCCTAATCTCGCATGGTAAAAGGCGTAAGTGCAAAAACCCGCCAAAGTGCAAAATTGTGCATTTTTTGTCACATTAAATTCAGAAAAATTGTTATAAAAAGGCATCAAAAAGTCACATATATGCAAGCAAAGTTAATGGCTTGGAGTTGCCTATAGGTCCTGTTGGAGATCCACTGTTATTGCAGGAAAAAGTGACCATTTTTACAGCAGAAATGTACTAAATACAAACAATATATAGTAGAATAGTCATCCTTATAATCTGGGATAATGTACCATTACCATGTACCATCAAAAAACTGTCAATAAGTAGCCCTGCTAATGCTTAACGTAGTACAGCAATTACACTAATAAGAGCAACCCCATACTGGATTCTTCCCCTGTACCGTATGTAACCCAAATGCACACTATAAGCTTCGTCCAACATGATTTAGCATACAACTTGAGGTTCAGCAGTAGGCCAGTAGTAAAATAATATAGTAAAACAATTAAGTATGATATGGAAAGGATTGTACCACCTCATTGATCCTGTAAGTTGAAGATGTCAATATGGCGCTCAGGACTCTCTGGTTACAGGGGAAATGGATCAGTCTAACTGAAGTTATGGATAAGCAGTTGAGGATCATGAGGTAAGGGAGGCCAACTTGAACATATTTTTTGGTTTAAAAATCTTACCCTCCAGTGGTGGTTGGTTGGGGAGGACTGCTGCCACTTCAACCACGTCTTCAGAACCATCTTCACGGGGTAGGTACACCTTATCTGGATAAAAACCTATTTCTTGTTTGGTATCCACATCTCTCATACGAATCTTAAGACAGAAATATATTGTTACGTGTTCAGCTTGGTGATAGAACTGTCTCTTATTTCGGTTGTGCACAATTTTGATTTCATATTTAATCTCTAAAACTTCACCATTATCTGAAGAGTGATAACAGCATTTCCTTTTTCCCTTAATCCTATAATCAGTCATAATTCAGTGACAATTTAGTTGCGCAGTAGTCCTAGGTAATGGAAGTCGTGGACGTCCCAGTACAAGCCCAGCCCAAGCTAACAGGACATAATTGCATAGAGAACTTGATACCTCTATGGTAATGGCAGGTTATTATAAATTGTAAAAGGAACTATACAATGAATGAGCAAATGATAAAGATATCTGTTACATATATACTGAGCCAAATGTAAGGGGAAGACTGGAGTATTGCTTTAGAAAAATCTATTATTTAACAATGCTATACACATCAAAGTGAAAGCGTGCTTGTTAAAGACCCTGCTGGGTCAAAGTGTTACACTAATGTACTCGACTTCTTGAATAAAACTTCTTAAAGGATTGCACTTTCTATGGATGCTGTTGGATTCATTCTTCTTTGATGTTACAAGGCCTCCATTTGGGATTGTTGGCATTCTGATGGAAAATACAGACTATATCTTAGGTGCTGTTAGACTTTGCATTTAGGTCATGTCCTTAGATATGTCAAAAAGTTACTGATTGCACTGGGTTTCCATCCTGAGATATGACCAGGCAGCTGCTCTGGCGGCATTATATCTTTACAAGAACTAAGGGGTCATAAAATTCTATCAGGCCGGATCCCTATCTCCACCAACATCATACACATTTAGGCCATGTTCACACAAGTAAGTTTTGAATCAATCACGGACGATTCGCATCAACGTGCACTGCAGGCTGAGGGAATCCCGACTGGAGTGTATATACTCAGGCTGTGATCCCTAACGGCCACACGAAAAACTGACAAAAACTTTAATGAATAGCGGCTGCAAAAGCCACTCCGGCCGGACGCTCCATTGATGGCTATGGTGAATTGGAATGCAGGCGCACACGGACGCGCCCATATCCCAAATCAGCACATAGGAAGATCGTCTGGCCGGTATGATCTTCACAAACACTGGCCGTTCTGTGAACCGTCTGGGTCACAGAACGGCCGGCCTTTTATGCTGATGGCCTTATCCTGGCAGATGTTGTATTCTGTTAAGGTGCTGACCACTGATCCACCATGTTACCTCATGTTATTTTGGGCCAGATTAGACTATAGATAAATGTTATTTTGGGCCAGATTAGACTGTAGATAACAAAAGTAGAATTTTCTTCCTAGAAGAATATCATGGTTTGTAAAGTATCAGTAAATATAAGAAACTGTTCATAGTTAAAGAGAAAGCGTGTCCATTACCCGGCCATTGATAAAGGCTACGCTCTCTGCAGTGTGGTATTTCATATGAATACTGCATGAAAGGAAGACATAAAAGAACATCTTGTGCATAGTTAAAGCTCATTTGTTATGTATTAACCAGGCTGGAAATTATGCAGAGGGCATTTGTTCATTGCAATGCATATGACTTTAAAGAGTTTTTAGGAAATTACTGGTGAGAGTCCGGGTAGAATTTCTATCAAGCAATCACAATCAATTAACATGACATGTACCTTCTGTAAATGGAGTCTTCTCTCGGAGCTCAGGCCCATGGACAGGAATGAAGCCTTTATTATGTTCCCGATGTTTCCAACACTCAGCTGTCAGAAGTGATCATATATAATATTACTTCTAAATCAGCATATTTATGAATAAAACGTACACATACTAATGCATTGAATTTCTTCCAAGCGCCTGGAAAAATATGCCCTGTACAATCTACTATTTATCTAAGCATTATCACGCAATATTTACTTCTGTAAGGGGAGCGGTAGTAATTCTACTGTGTATGTAGGGTCAATTTAAATGGAAAATTGCAGTCAACTTCATGTTCATTGGAAGACCATCCATGGAATCCATACTGTGTATGTAATTATTTCAGGGACTAATACCAGCTTGTATAATAAACTAGACAGATATACAAAATAGAAAGGCTATATAAATACACAGTTTTGGGCCAATTAAAAAATTTAAGGGAAACTATCAACAGATTAGACGAATCCAACCTGCTCATATGTCCCTATTGCACAGGAGGTGCCAAGGATGAAGGAATGTCTCTTACCTTCACCCTCGGTGTTATTTCTGTGCACTTCATCACTCTTCGGTCTGGTAAGACTGTTAGGAGCAGTGCCCCACCCCCCCTGCATCGATCTGGGCCGGCCAAGGCCAACTGGTGCTAAAGGGGCGGGCAGTGCTCCTAACGGCGCCCCAGTACTCCAAATGGTCTTACCAGACCATGGAGTAAATGTTTTTGGGAATAGCACAGGAAGAAGGTAAGAGACATACCTTCCTCCTCAGCGTATCCTGTGCAATAGGGACATATCGGCAGGTTAGATTTGTCAAACCTGCTGATAGTTCTCCTCTAAATGTAATGGAAAAATGTCTGCTTAGTCACATTCATTTAAATTTTACATCTGCAATTATTGTAAATGTAAAATTAAATGGATTATCCAGGATTAGAAAAAATAAAGCTACTTTCTTGAAAATAAAGATAAAAAAATAGTGTGTGCATATGGCCAAAATGTCAAGTGAAAATTTAGAAATGTAAGCATTGTCAGGCCATAGTTACGTATACTGTATGTTTAGAATAAGTCACGGCCGGCAATTTGCAACAATGGCCGTGATTTATGCTAAACATATGTTGTATTTGAACTAATGGAATCCTGGCCGGAGCGCGTACACACAGTATACGCTCCGGCCGGGATTCCATACGGTCGCATGAAAAACTGACACGTCATTGAACAGCGGCTGCACAGACAAGTCAGTTCACACAATGGAGTGTGCAGCCCCAGCCGCATTCTCCATTGTGTGCAGCGGTGAATTGGGATGTGGGCGCACACTGGTGCACCCGCATCCGAATTCACCAGAAATAAAGATCATCCGGCCGGTACTCCAGTACCGGCCTGGATGATATTCAGTAACACCGGCCGTTCGGTGACCAGGCCTTTCTGGACGGTGTTATACGCAATGTGAACCTGGCCTCAAGGTTTAAAAGGCCCAGCAGAGTACAAGGGCCTCCTCTGGTGGTTCCAGGCTGTGGTATAATAATGGTTCCCTTATGCAACACAGACATAAAGAGCCTACAAGTGCTACAAACCTACTGTATGTGGGGCCAATCACTTGTCACAAGGGCCCAGCCCTAATAAATTGATTTACCTACAACCTGATACTGCTGAAATTCCTGTATGTGCAATGAAAACAACAATGGTAAAATAAAAGTAGAGGTGTACATGTTCTGTATAGATTATTTTTTTCAAGTGGGCCACAGAAATCCATGTTATCCTCTTGACATTCACATGTAGTTGCAAGTGATCTCAGTATGTACAGTAAATCCTATGCTCAGTCTTACCAAGGCATATGAGAACTATAACAGAACGCTGTTATAGTTGAGTATGTGATGACTTTCCAATGAAAGGTTGATGACCCAATCAGCAATATGTGACCCTACACGGCAATCGCAAACACAGTTATACGGACTATATTTGTAGTGTTGGATTAGAGTGGATGACAAGAGGGAATTATACTGCTATACAGAACAAGTGCAATTTTACTTACTCCACTAAAAATATGATCATCCAGGTGAGACTGCTGTATACTATATAAAGTCACAGAGGTCCAAGAAGCCAACATAGGAGTAATTGCTTCTTAGGTTAACGATTCTTGTACTTGTGGAGTAATAAAATATGCCTTGGCAGTATTAAAAGGTGTCAAAACATATATCTTCCCAGGTACTATTTTGTTTGAGGAGAAAAAAGCCAGTGACCATTTTATCATATCAAAGGAACAATGTATATCTCAACCACACTATGAAGATCCCACCACTATGAAGATCATTGTCACGTTGCCTTGTTGTCATGTAAAATATTGAAGTGTAGTCACATCTAAAGCTGCAGGTTTTCAATATCTTTTCAATGATCTATGTTTTAATAGATCTGACATACTGCCACTTAAAGATGCCAAAATCCTGTTTTATCCCAGCTTGCTAAGCACTAGCACACCCCACATTATATCATATCACATCATATAATATCACATTACATTAGTTCTCACCAGAATAGGGTCCCAGTTAAGGTTTGTCAAATTCTGCGGTGAAGATTTCCCATTTTTACCAAACACAACAACGGATAGATCCACGTTCTCCTCTAAGGTCGGTGTACCCAGCACTCGCAGTTGCCATTCCCCTTTTGTTGGTGTATTGAAAGAATTTGTCTTCTTAAGATCCACAGCGGAATCTAAAAAAATAATGAATGCGGGGTTCTGACATCATTTTCATAAGCACACAGAGATTTGTTTAGTTTATAAATAATATATTAATACAGGAAGCAGATCCGCTGTACAGCAAGTAATGCACATTTCCACCTTGTTATTGGATAATACACAAGTTTGTATTAGTAATGCTCAATAGGCTATATGTGAAAGGGACACTTCTAGGACTGTGCATGCTTCCGGGTATTTGTTTTTAACCAAGTACTGAAGATAAATATTCTGGTTTGATCGAATATATTCAAGGAATACAAACTGCTCTTTGAGGGTGCTGTATGTGTCAGCTCGAACACACAAATGCAACTCAGAAGACGAGTGGAGAGGAAACAAAGTGGTGATCATTAAGGCTATGTTCACACACAGTTAAATAATACTTAAATAAGGCCGGAATTTTAAGTGAAAATAAAACAAAAACAAAAAAACCCTGCTGTTTTTGTTCAAAAGCAGGTCGTAGCAGGTAAAGGCGGCCGTCTTGTTAAATAGACGGGCACAAATAAAGATCATGATCTTTATTAGTGGCCCTCTATTTAACGAGATGGCCATCTTTATCAGATATGTTCCCGAAGAAGAAAAATAACCTCAAACTATTATCCTAACCATGTTTTTTATCCATGTTAATTAAATACATTAAATGGTCAATGTCGTTTAAAAAAACGTTCTATTCCTAACATTTTTCTTTAAACAGAATACCTTTTTATTTTTACCTTAAATGAAAAACAAAAAAATTTAAAACAGCAGATGGTCACAACAATTGTCATTTTCACAAAACCTTAAAGTCACACTGTACCCACAATCTGCCCCCCCCCCCCCACACACACACGCAAACTGCATGTATCATAGGATAGCTGATTTTAATCCACGATCTGTCCTGGGGTCCGTTCGGCAGGTGATGCAGTAATTGTCCTAAAAAACAACTTTTAAACTTGCAGCCCTGTGTCAAATTAGGGTTGCCTACAGTGTCTGTGCCCTGGCCTTGCAACGCCTCTCTGTCTCTTCTCCCCGCCCTCTTTACCATTAGGCATGCCCCAGGCAGGAATTCTCCTATTCATCACCTGTCTAAACACTGCACATGTGCTGGATAGTTAAGGCACCTGTGCAGTGTTCAGACAAGTAAAGAATAGGAGAAATGCTGCCTGGGGCATTACTAATTGTAAAGGAGAAGGAGAGGAGGGACAGAGAGGCAGTGCAGGCCTCAGGCACAGACACTCTAGGCCACACTAATTTGACACAGGGCTGCAAGTTTAAAAGTTGTTGTTTAGGACAAAAACTGCATCACCTGCTGAACGAACCCCAGGACAGATCTTGGATTAAAAACTACCGTTGTCCTAAAAAAAAAAAATAGCCATTACAAAATCTTATATTTTCTTAAATTTCTTGAAAAGGTACGTAAAATCATCAAAAAATTTCCATGACCATTTAATTCTTTGTCACCGACCACTTCAGTTTTCTGTGCCCTTGACTTTTACTGTTTCAATGTGCCCTTTTATTGACAGTGTGCTGGGTATGGCACCTCTGGAAGTGGAAACATTAACCGCTGAGCGAGGGATACGAATTTCATCAGGTCTATTGTCACCATTTTCAGATGAAGCAGTACCTTCCTTTACAGCTTCTTGTTTTTCTTCCTTCTTCCCTTTAGCCCCTTTGTTGCCCTTTGTTCCTGGCTCCTTCTTGGTTCCATCTTTTTTTGGTTTTGTTTCAGGTTTAGGGGAGCAGGTTTTGCTGACAATCTTGTTGATCTTCTAGTTGGCTCCTGCTCGGTTACTTTGCTAGCATCCTTGGCTTCAGGAGGCTTTCTCTTGGGCATTGTGACCAGTGGTTGATGGCCTCATTCTGGAGCGGGATAAGAAACCGTGGAGGAAGCGCAGTGACTGGAACCTAACAACTGCTTTCCCTATTCCTAATGTTTTTGTAAATCACTTTATCACTAAGAATGGCTCCTTACCTCAGAAAAAAAGTTCCAAAGTTTTACCCACTAGGTGTCCCCCTTCCCTGCAATGTGCTGCCCACTGCAAGATGTTAAGTTAAAAACATCTCTAGTAACAGGTTCAAAATGGGGGAAAGGCTTAGCATGTGCTTTGTGATGGAATGGGGAGAGAAAACAACTGCATCTGCGAGAAGATCTGCACTGTCCATGCAAGGTAAATCAAAACTTCCAATCTCATTTCAGATGCAGTTGTGCTTATTGTAACCCCGTCCTTGCAGCTGCTGTTAGTTGTCTTTCTGGAACGGCTGGTCTCTTACGCCATGTGAACATGGCCTATAACTGTATGCTTAACATAACGTGTCCTGTCACTATGGTAGCATGCCAGTATTTTATAATTGCATTAAATGATTTGGTTGGGCTAAAGACATTCTGAAGACGTACAGTAAACTTAGGGGGTTTACCTGGCTTAGAAATTTTTTTTTTTTTTGGTAAATCAAGTTTTATTAAGTTTTCAGAGTTATAAGACAACAAAAGAAAAACACACAAGCTTATACAAGTGAATTCCTCATAGCATATTACAGCATGGTAAGATTCACAAAAAGAAGAACGATAAGTAAGGAGAAACATTTTCCTCGATAGAAGAACAAACATACATCAAATTAACCAAGAGTGGGATGTCGCTAAGCCAGTATGAAAATTAATTGCCACATGCCCTTTTAGGAATCATCATCCCAGAGTAAAAAGAGGTTAACCAAGAGTTATGCACTGTGGATGACCTGATCTGTTCAATATAACATAGACAGCCCATTATATGAATGGACGCCATGTGCATGCCAAATTCCCCCTGTGGCGGTGCTGCAGGGACACTAAACCTGTACAGCCAGCTTGCCCCTACAAATTATTTTTTTGGGCACCTCTCCCTTTAAGGATCCCATGACAGTCTACCTCTATATTATTATGTCCTTGTTGAAGGGCTACGGCAGGAAACGTTAATTCATGCCAGCCTTGCATAAGGGATTACAATAACACCATACTAGGGGATTGGTTTCTAATTAATTCCCACCAATGGCAGACCTCGGCTTTACTAAATCTCTAGAGCTGTTTTTCTTGATGTTGTTAATGTTTTTATAATTAGAAATTCAGCATTGAGTTGATGTGAAACTATTCAGATTGGTTATTTTAAGTGTTAGTGTGACATCCACTTTGTGGTTTAATGAATATCCATAGGAACAGTTACAGCTTCGACTCGCTAGCATGTTACTCTTTTTCTTGAGAGCCTAGTAACACATTAGTATTTGGCTTTAGTATTGCCAGACATATTTATTCTCTGAAAGTGTAGTAAACATGTTCCCACAGATATTGATAAAATTGCGAGTATAGATGCAAGACTTGAAATCTTAAAACAGCAGACATGACATGAATTTTGCACAGCGGGGGATCTACCCATTTAAGCACCACAATACAAATCAATCTAAAAGTTTAAAATCCTGCAGCAATTTAAAGGGATTTTTTGAGCCACTCCAGAAGTAATGACCTTATACCATAATTAGTTGTAACTTACTTTGCAGAATCTATGTTTATACAGGGTGAGTGAAAAGTCTCAAAACACCCTTTTATTTCCGAAACAAGAGGGAAAAGGACATATCTGACTACCACAGCAACTAACTGTTGTGGGGTCCTATGCTTTAGGGTATGTCTGAAACATGGCCACCATCTTGAAAGCTGCCATATTGCAACAAGGGCAAGTTTTCCCAATGGAAGGCAGTCATATAGCATATCTGAGAAGACCAGGATTGTCAAAGAAATCAATTGCTTCAATCAGACAAACAATTTCCCTTGTGGTTTAAGGCTATGTTTACACACCATAAAATAAAGGTAAAATATGACTGAATTTAAAATATAATAATGTACTCCATTAAAGTCAATGGGAAATTGGACAGAAGTGTGCACACAATATAGAATAACCATATAGAAAAAAGGCTATAATTGATTACGACTGTACAAATAATGAACATGATCAATATTTAGTTATTTGCACCTGTTTACATATTTTTATTTTCACTCAAAATCTTGACTGTATTTTTAACTTTTGTTTGTTTACTCCGTGTGAACATAGCCTTAAAGTTAAAGTTCTCAAAAGTTCACAATGATTGGATCCAACACCTTCAGCTCTGAGTTAAGCACCATGGACAGCTTTCCTTTTCCGCACCGTGTCAGGGGTGCATCAAGCGAAATCACACTGAAGCCAGTACTATTACACCATGTTCACACACTGTCTTTTTATCAAAATAATGGCTGCTATTTAATACTCAAAATAATGACTAATATTTTCATTCTTTAATGATTTCCATTGAAGTTTATGGAAATAAACAATGCATAGAATAAGGTCTGCTGTTCGCAGTGGCCGGCAAATTAATCTTTAGTAAATTTATTGGTGGCCATTATTTAGCAAACAACAACCGTTATTTTAAGTTGTTCACACTAAGAAGTGTGTGTTGAACGCAGCCATCATTCAACCTAAACTTAAACAATATTCCAATGGGCATCAATGCAATGACGGACACCAAAATATGTTAATGGATGTTATTTGGTTATTTTGAGTATTAAATAATGGCCGTTGAAAATCGTTGCGTGAACTTAGGCTTAGTGATAACACTATATTAGGAAGTTACATATCTTGGGGTCATAATTTTATTTAAATACAATTTTCTAAGACTGGAATACAACTTTAAGGGCAGGACTAAAATACTGCAGATCTGTCAGAACCAGATTGTCCAAAAGTCTATTGCATTTCTTTACTGGTCCCCAAAAGGGTCAAAAACAATACTGCCAGGATTCTGAACCAGCAATTGTGCTGAAGCAGCCAGGCTTGATGAATCTATACATACAGTAGCGAGCAGTAATGCATACACTGTATGCATCACCGCTCACTTTACATCCATCAGGGTTGGGTAGCAATACTTGCCTTGCACCCTACACCCTGAAAGCCTACCCTGAACTGTTCCCCTGCTTTACAGAAAATGTTCGAAACAAAGAGAAGGATTGTAGCTGACTTTATATAACCTATTATATAATACAAATTATTAAGTTGTAGTCTCTATAAATCAAGGTCTCAGTGGTCAGGTAACATTATATCACTCAGCCCTCGTGGGTCAGGATCTGTCCAGACTTTGGATTGCTATAACTTCAGCCCTGTTGATGGCTTTACCTGTCAGAAGAATTTCTGATTCAGTGAATTCTTCCCCAGAAAGGCTTGTGAACAAGTCATTGTACTGAAATGTGTAACCGGAACAAGTGTAATCCTCTCTGACAATGATTTTCTCCAGGAACCATGGATCTACACAAACAATACAAAAAAAGTAAAATTAGTAATCTTAGGATTAAAGAACCCTTAGATGGTTACTATTCAATAAACTCTACAATATACAATAAGAATATCATTTACAGTATTTTAAGCTTTAGTGACTTTTTTCTTTCCGTTTATCATTGGGCTTTTATTATATAAAAGAAAAACAATTAAAGGATTTTTTAATTGTTAGGTAAAGTGGTAAAAAAGTGCAAAAGTCTAGGAAAATTGTAGTGAGAAAGAGCATCTAACCTCAGAGGGATTTTACAGCTATCACTAAAGGGGTACTGTAAAGGAAAAAAATGTTGAAATCAACCAGTATCAGAAATTTACACAGATTTGTAAATTACTTCTTTTAGCTTTTTTGTAGGTTGATATTAGTCTGCATGGTAATGATGAACCATAGGACATTTTTCCTCTGCTCTAAAAGCAGTGGTCTGACTATAATATATATACATTATATCTCTGTGCATCTACATTATAGTTATAAATATACAAAACTAGAACACTGCTTTTAGAGCAGAGCGGTGGTCAGTAACCTAGACCAGTGTTACCCAACTCAAGTCTTCAAGGACCACCAGCAGGTCATGTTTTGAAGATCTCCAATACGAAGGACACTTGTGATAACACCTGATGCACTGTCTATAATTTTATCACCTGAAAATTACTGAGGAAATCCTCAAAACATGACCTGTTGGTGGGCGTTAAGGACTCGAGTTTGGAAACACTGACATAGACAATGAGCTGTGAACAAGGGGAAGAAAAGAGCAGCATATCAGGAGAAGGAGGCAAGTTTGCTTTATGAATGTATTAGCAAAAATATTGAACTTGACTATATTAGCGGTGATGGGAATACCCCTTCAATGCCCAAACTGGTAAAACACAACAGAGAATGTGAACCAGCAGATCTAGAGTGTAAAGTGAGGACACTACTGCCGTTATATTCACAGCAACAAATGATGATTATTTACATTATTATCGGCCGTGATTATAGCAAGCCGGAAAACTTTTCCCGCTATGTTCCTTGAGTGGGAATATAGCCTGCAAGATCCCCTTCCCGCACGAGGATGTAACTGTTCGTCCTCGCGCGGGTGGCGGAGTTCAGAACGGGGCCGTGACATGAGAAATATAGATAACATGTCAGTTTTACCACTCAGCAAACACAGTGAATAGCAAACCAATTTTGCAGCATATTAAATGTAATTACAAAGTACAATTGATGTTGCAAAAAAATTACCTCTTATGGTCTGTAGATAAAAAAAATTAAGACGCTATGGGATTTTTTAAATACAAGGGGGGGATTTATCAAACATGGTGTAAAGTGAAACTGGCTCAGTTGCCCCTAGCAACCAATCAGATTCCACCTTTCATTCCTCACAGACTCTTTGGAAAATGAAAGGTGGAATCTGATTGTTTGCTAGGGACAACTGAGCCAGTTTCATTTTACACCATCTTTGATAAATCTCCCCTAAGGGGTAAAAAAAACAAAGGTGTAAAAATGAAAATTGGTTCAGTCATTTAGGGGTTAAAGTTGGGCCCAAAATACAAAATCTGTAACATGACATCCACATTTTGCTACAACAGACTTTTATAGCTGGATATACAGTTTCCTTCATAGTGCACGCTCTACAGCTATGTCCTTGTACAGATCCCTCCATAAAATGAAATACCTCCCTGTACTAGTAATGTATTTTGCTTTAGTCACACATCTCAATGGCTTATGCATCGAGGCATTTCACATACCGGATTCCCATTTGTTCAGCCCAAGAATAATTTTCTGCAGTTGACCAAGATATACAGCTTTAATTGTAAAAACATCCACCTAAAACATAAAAACACCATGTTATGTCCAGTGTACAATACTAGTAGATGCTGTAAGAACACAGTACTAGAATGTAGTCAGTCAGACCAGAGGGAGCCTCAGATGTGCTCAAGCTATTACATCCATGATATTGTTCCACACAAGAAATAACAAATAACAAGAGCTCGCTCACACATAGTATGTTGTACTAGAATTTAAAGTCCGTCGACTTATTAAATTATTCAGTTCAAGGCTAAATATAAGTATGTCAGATGTTTTCTTCATCATGTCTTCTCTGACATTCACATTCAGGGCCCATTCAGAGTCCTCCTGGATTTCTGTTAGCTTTCAGGAGGCTGCAGGATTTCACTCATCTTTGCATATACCTGTTAGCTAGTTTCGTTACTGCAAGAGATTTGGCCAGCATGTGTTTACTGTACCCAGTGCACGTAGATTTGTTACACTACTACGGCAGCCATAAAGGAGTACAGGGGGATGCAGTCTCTTACTATACTGGAACAGCTTGACTAAGAGATGTTCTGAGAGTTTACAATATATACCAGGGTACCTTTAACTGGTAGTTCTTTAATTTTAGTTGTCTAGTTCTTTCTACTTCCTATCTTACTGATTTAGGACTAGAGATGATCAAACAGCACTGATATTCAGGTTTGTACGAACTCGAACCATCGGTATTTGACTCCCGCAGTCTTCCCGTTTTGTGGGGATGGTGGAGACAGCCTGAGTCCGTCTGAAATCAGGAATACAGCCTATGGCCCTGGATGTATTCCTGTTTTCCAGGTGGGACTCGGACTGTCTCCACCTTCCGCACAGAACGGGAAGACTGCGGGAGTCAAATACCGATGGTTCGAGTTCGTACAAACTTGAACATCAGCGCTGTTTGATCATCTCTATTTAGGACAGCAACTCCTTAGTTCATAAAGATGATAGGCAGAAAAGTCGGGTCTACATGACCTACTGAAATCCTAATCTTTGGTTCAACTCGGCCAGGCATGGACGCGTGTTGCATGTCTCCTCTATTCCACAATTCCCTCAAAAGGAGAATTTGTAGGTTTCTTGACATTGATGCCACACTGCACTGTGCCTGGCCGGACGTCCTGAGGCACTTCTTCCCCAAAGACAAACACATAGATGTACAAGCTCTCCAGAAAAGCAGCTTAGCCCAAAGAAATCCTGGGTTTATAGACAACACAGGATTCTAACACATCCTTTCCGAAAAAAACACAAGCCAAAGTCCTTTATTTACTGTGTAGAGGGAAAGGCTTTAGGACCAACTCCTTTCTGACCTAGAATATTGTGAATACTGAATGTATAGTATAACTAGAGCAGATTATATGGGTATTGCACTCAAACATAACTTTTCATATGCTGCTGCCCATGGTGAGACTAACAATTCATAACATACTTCTTATTATCTATTTAGTCCCTCCCCAGTTCTGAGTTGCTGCTTTCTACTGAAGACACAAACATCTGTGTGTTAGCCCTTCTTGCAGATAAAGCCAGTAAGAGACTTTTTTACAGCAACTGTCTCAGAAGGGAGAGAAAGGCTCACACACAGATTTTTGTGTCTTCATCAGAAAGCAGCAGCTGAGAACTGGGGGAAGGAGACAGAATAGATAATAACAGGTATGGAATGAATTGTTAGTCTCACCATGGGCAGCAACATATCGAAATTTATGTTTGAGTGGGAAAACCCCTTTAACCCCTTACTCACAAGCAGTATTTAAAACAGCATGTATGTTTGTGAATTTAATATACAACAATGCAAAGTCATTACTAAAGTACAAATGCACATTGTAATACAGCACAGAAGTGTAAAGACACATAGGAGTAAGCAAAAACAGTATGACACCTAACCAACCAACTCCAGAAGCTGTGTAGTGGGTCACTGCATTATGCTGGTTAACAGTCAAGAAATGTAGCATTCCCCTGTATTAACAAGCTGCATTTACACTATACTTTGTATACTATACACTCCTCTCCTTCTATTTTAGTGGCACTAGTAGTCTGTCCCTGATCCTCTAGGGCTATTTTGAGTCCAGGTCCCATTATCATGGCAGCACCTAAGAATTAGGCTTGATAGGTTTGATCGAACTCAAGCCTAGCTGGACCTTCCGCATTTGATTGCTGAAGCCTTCACGGTCCGTGCGGAAGGAAGAGACATGCCGGGGACCGCCTGGAATTCCAGAATACAGCCTATTACAGTACCTAGGCTGAATCCCGGAATTCCAGGCGGTCCCCAGGATGTCTCTTACTTCCTCACAGACCGATGTTCTATCAAGCCTACTAAGAATCCTCTAATAAAGGACACAATGTTTCCGATGGATATGTATCAGTGAAGGGCAACTTAACCAACATATAAAATAACAAATATCAATTTAAATTTTAAATATGAATTATGGACAGATATAAATTACATCCAGTAACGTTATGTCTGAAAAAGGGTAAAATAACCTTCCAAGAACAATACAAGTAAAGAGACAGGATACAATATATGCCTGTCATATCAACTAATAAAACTAGAAGTTACGACTAAATAAAATGTACCTTTCTTCATGTGTGGCTAGGGTACTTGGCTGTGAGGAATTAAATTAGAACATCAGCTGGGTTTGGCTGATATTAAATGCTTCACTATTCCTTTAAAACATTTATACAATATTCTGCCAGCGTATTTGCAAATTACTGATAAAGTCCTATAACAGTTCTTCAGGTTTATGGGCATCAGCGCTTATTCATTCCTAATTAACAGATCTTTCAGACAGAGGGATAAACTGTCCCCAGGAGAGTCGGCTGCTTTTATTTCTTCATAAGAGCCTGCGTTTTGTGAATGCTGTCAAATTAGCTCTGTTTACAGAAAGCAGATCCTGTAGGCTTTACACAAAGTAGTTTGCAGTAATTCGCACAGCACTTAAAATGTGTGAAGATGTGAAAAATACATTCCTGGCTGGAACGGGGGCGATTACTTGCGTCTGTGGGGACATTGATGTGTTTTTGGTGAGTTGGATCCATACAAAGTCTCCCTGACAACACTGAGCCATATAGGAACCAGAACACAAAATGTCCTCAGGACCTATTAGTTTTCCTATATAACATTTTACCATATAAACTTCGGGCCCGAAGTGAAGTAAGTATGCCTTAGTATATATGTAACATTTAGAGTGGGTTCACACCTAAAGAAATTGCAGCAGATTTCACACTGTTTGCAGCTACTGTATACCTGCTGCAATTTCCCTCCTGTTAGTTTCCATTGGATTACATACTAGCTGCGGAATTGTCATCCTGCTGTGAGTATGTAAGTGGCAGCCCCCTTAACCCCCCACTACGGTTTGTTAGTAATTAGAAGATATTAGTTGCGTTTTATCCATTCTTCGACTCCCTCTTCAAAGTCGAGTTTCAGGAAGAGTGAGGATTTCTTCACTTTAAGGTTAAGTTTACACTACGTAAGTTCTGTGGAAATCATGGCCGTTTTTTCGACGGCCGTGATTTCCACAGGACTAACGTAATGCTGCAGGTTGAAGGGATCCTGGCCAGGGTATATACATGGTATACACTCCGGCTGGGATCCCTAGCGGCGCCGTAGAAAAATGACGTCAGTTTTCTGCGGCTGCTATTCAGTGAATAGCGGCCGCAGAAAACCCTGTCTCTGGCTCTGGCCACTCGCTCCATAGTGTGCAGTTCCCCACTCCCCGTTCCCCGTTATTACATTGAAAACACAGCCATATTTTTACCTCTAAGTGAACAAAACCTACATCAGACCAATCTCCATTTCTTAATGGTTATTGTGCACAAACTGCACTAGCAACTAACTCCTGATAGGTGACATTTTTGGTCATGGTGACAGATAACACCAGTCCATCAGTCTATCATTGCCCCAATGCACATAAATAGGGGACAGTTGCCTGAGACCTGCCCCATATACTCTAATAGAAGATGCCGGCCACTTCAGATGATTGCAGAGGGTGCTGAAGGTTTACAGCAGAGGTAGGGAACCTTGGCTCTTCAGCTGTTGCAAAACTACAACTCCCATCATGCATGGCTGTCCAAGCATGATGGGAGTTGTAGTTTTACAGCAACTGGAGAGCCAAATTTCCCTACCCCTGGTCTATAGTACCTGTTTGTGGGAGTAAGAACCTGTTGATCAAAAATGAATGTCTTGGTTGATGCATTGACTTCAGAATAAGGAAAACATAGCAAAAATGTAGTGTCCCTGCTTTGACATTGTCACATCTGCGGCCGCGGCACATACCTCTCGCCTAGGGAGCGTGTGCGCCGGCTCTGCTATAGTTTAAAAGGTCTGTGTTCCTTTAATTGGCTGCTACTCTGAGGCTCTCTTATAAATTGCAGCCCTGCCCCACCACAGGTGTTGGAGCCTCTACATGCTTCCTATTGTGTTCAGTCCCAGCTACCTGTTGTTCCTGCCATTGTTCCTGTCCGTTGTTCCTGCCAACTGCGGTTCCACTTGTGACTGTTACCCGTGTGTCCAGCTGCCTACCTGCCTGTCTGCCTGCTCACCTACTGTTCCTGCTACACCTCGTCCGCCGTCACTAGCAAGCCAAGCCAGGGGTAGCGACCTGGGGGTCGCCTGCCGCAGCAAGTCCATCCTGCCTTGCGGCGGGCTCTGGTGAAGACCAGCGGCCCCTTAGACTGTTCTCCCTGGTGCGGCTTACGCCATCGCTAGTGACGGTCCAGTGGATCCACGACTCCAGTCATTACAGACATGTAGTGCATGTTAAACTATAAGTATGGTCCATGATATGGGTAATGTAATAAAATACATTGATGGCCTTTGTGAACGGCCTTCTGCTTTGGCTCATATAGAAGCATCCAGAGTAAAGGACTTACTTCTATTAGAACTATGACAATTATTGTATTACACAGCCAACCCAAATGATACTGTTTCCAACCATTTACCTTTCCTTTGGTAAAAGAAATGACATCAGTGTCAGATGCATTCAGCAATCTTTTTCCTGTGTCTCCGTGTTCTCCTTCGATGCAGATATACATTTGGCCGGTACTCCTTTCCACCATTTGATCGCCGGTGTGTACAGAAATAGTGTAGTCTACCACTGGAAATAATAACCATGCATGTTTTCATTAAATGCAATTTCACACTGAATGGATGTGTAATAGGAAAATGAAAAAGCTCCTATTCACCTGGAAGGGGATCGGTGTATGGATAGAGTGCAGGGCTCTCCACACATCTGTCCTCATTAGGTCTCATCCAGCATTCAAAACTGAGCCACATCTGCTGATTCGTCACTGTGTGTTTCATGTGTATTGAAGATAGATACCATGACCGGAACACTTGTCTACGCCACCAGGAAACCTGAACCTTAAAGATTGTGCCCACTTGTAGTTCATCCTAAAATTCAAATGTGAAAACTAATTGTTATGATAATGACGGAATAGAGAACAATGAAGAGTTGACTTTTCCATCATTCCAACGTCTAATGGTGCGTTTACACAGAGAGATTTATCTGACAGATTATTGAAGCCAAAGCCAGGAATGGATTTAAAAAAGAGGAGAAATCTTAGTCTTTCCTTTATGACCTGTTCTCTGTTTATAGTCCGTTTCTGACTTTGGCTTCAAAAATCTGTCAGATAAATCTCTCTGTAAATGCACCCTAATATATGCACACTAGCTGAATATATCGTTTTAGCAGGTGTGAGGACCTACAACAAGATTAAGTAACAAAAAATCCACGTTCCCCCTATGTGTGCTGCAGATCTGCAGCAGGTATGGAGGACTAGCTCCAATGTCATTCTGTGGTGCTAATACTTAGCATTTCCAGCAGAAAGTAGGAGCGGAAAATTTATTTTTACAAGAGCTTTTTCTGCACTGAAGGCAAATTATCATGGAAATTATCTGATGCATGTGAAAAATTATTTATATGCATAAGATTATAACTTTATATGCGCTATGGTAAAAGCATCTGGAAGAAATGGATTTGAAAATGTATACTTCAAGTGGATTTCTTTATAGAAAAATTCTGCACCATGTAGTTAATATTTTATATGTAAAATGGAGGTATGGGGAGAAGCCATAGCTCTTTTCTTTTTTTTTCAAGTGGTCCAGAAATGATCCCTACTTTAATGGTAATAACAGATTTTGCACCAGGAAAGAAAATGTTGCATTTTGGGGAGTAGCAACAGGATTGGCATGCTGAAAAGTGAAGCAGAAATGGCACACTTGAATTTCCTATTTAAAAGGGAACTATCAGCAAGTTAGACAAATCTAACCTGCTGATATGTCCCTACTGCACATTAGACACCGAGGAGGAAGGAATGTTCCTGTGCAGTTAGTTGTGTTCCCCACGGTCCAGTGAGACCGCTAGGAGCACTGGGGAGCCACTAGGAGCACTGTGTTTTTAATCCACTTCTGGGTTTGGTTGCAATATGAGGACCACAATACTGAGCGAAAATACTGTGTGTGAACCCAGCCTCTGTGATTGGCTATTAGGCAGTTCTTGCTCTTTGTTTATTTTTAACTCACCCATAGCCATATGTAAAACGTTATATCCCCTTTAACCATATTCTAAGTCAGTATGATTGCAGTGAGTACAAATAAATAATGTACACCTGCTGTTATGTTTTACCAGATTTAAAAACAAAACAAAAGGGAAATGCTTTACCATTTATCTTTCTATTGCTTTGCTTTTGCTGTCCAGGCATGATTGGAATTGTAGTTTTGTTGGAGGGACGAAGGATCCCCATCCCTGGATTAGGGGAAGGGCTTGTTTTTTGCAGGGCAATGTGTCATTCTCAATATCACCATTTTTGGGTACACACAATTTTTTAATCACACTTTATTACATTAAGAGGCAAGGTGACAATAAAACAGCAGCTTTTTCGTTGTGTAACATTTGTGTTGTGTAACATTGTGTGGCATTTATAATTCATAGTTACACTGATGCATAAACAATAGAGTAAACACCGTTCCATGTGCTAAAAAAACAAGTGATATTTGGGTGAGAAAAATATTTGACAAAATGGAATTTTCTGCGCCCAAAGAAAGAAACAAGATACGTTATTAAAGCAGTTATTACATTCTGTGTACAAATCAGACAAAATAAAGGATAGAGAAAATGAGCTGAAGTAAGTTACATCCCTTACATTACATTGAAAATTGGCTTAATAAGGAAATAATCAAGCCTAATGTTCATTCATGGAAAAATGCATACAAGCTACAAGAGTATTTATAGTCTTATGGCTCTGGGCTTTATAGATGCATGATGTGGTTGCTAAGTATTGCCTGTGGGCTTGCGTCTTATAGAGAAGTTAACCTAAAGAGGCCGTCCATATGTCTTATTTGGCCACGTTAAACTGACAGAGGAGGGAATTCCTGTGTTGAGAATTCCTCTCCATCATCTAAATCCAGGTATAAACATCTAAAGCTAAAGAAATGAACGCATGTATAGTGCGGGTTCGTTAATGGTAAAAGCTGACGGCAATATTTCCCACCAGAATCCCACAGTTAAGACCTCAACTCCTACAGTTAAAATGTTCTAATGATATGTCATAGATACGTGTCAGAACATCAAATACCTGTGTATCTGTGATCGCAGAAAATCCATGATTTCTAGAGGTAACGTCTCTGTACATTGTCTGGAGGCCTTTGGCGATGCTTATAGACGCATGATTCTACACCTACACCATTGATTGTAATGTTATATTGCCTAGGTTGTTGTGCAAGATTTCCAATAAAGTTACATAAGTGGGGCAATGAGTGCAAAAATCAGTGATCAAAAGCATATGTATAAACATGCATATTGGTTAGATTTTTTTATAATTTTTTTTTTTTTTTGCCGTTCTGTCGATAATGTATTGGTTTTTAAAAATCATGATTTTTATTGTTTTACTACTCCCCCCCCCCCATGAAAATAATCAGAGAATAAATTAACAGAAAGCCCTGAAAGATGACTAATGCTACAGTCAGGGAGCATGAAGCATGTCCTGGACGTTGTACAGAGAAGAATTAAAGGCTAAAGACAAGAGTAAGACTTGGTATGAAAGGTAAACTTTAAGCTTACTTTTGCTACTACAGCCTCTGCAGCTAGTTGTTTGAGCTCTATTTTCTCTCTTCATTTGTACACAGCCTATGTGATAATCCCCTGCAGACTGCTTTGTATCCATTATCCTGTCCTCCCAGCCTGTGTGAGCTGCCCTCCAAGGTTGCTCTCCCCCTATCCAACCAACTATGTTTGGATATTGTATATTCTGTGTAATGTATATGCTGCTGTTGTACGAGTTACTTAACAGCATACATTTGTCACTGCAAGGGTTGATTATCACAGTCAGTGTCTTTATCACATCAAGTCACATGTATAGAAGTAAGATCATTTGGTCACATGATGCCTCTTAACCAATGAGAGCAGTCCCTACTCCAGTCCCTACTACCCTAGAAAGCAGTGGACCTAAACCAATTTTAACCAGTCTGACCTTGGCTTTTGGTTAGTGCACATGTCTGCTAGTTCAGCTTCTCTTGGTTAGATCATTTAGTCAGCTGATAAGCTGTAAGTGAATACAGAAAGAGACAAGCAAATAGGGAGATATTCCATGAACAGCTCAAGCTCCTGAAGTTGCCTCTGAGCTCTAACTGATTGTTTGCAAAAGTCCAAGAAGAGCTTCCTTTCTATTACAAGCAAGTCACTACCAGTCCATGCTGCGAGGATAACTTCCATATTCTTCAACAAACTTCTTCAAGTTCAGGGTTGGTGAAACTGCAAAAGCACTCCTTGGCTTTGATGCATGGCCGGCGTTAGGGGGGGGCAAAGAGGGCAGTTGCCCAGGGCCCCCATCCCCCAGGGGCCCCCTGCCCCAGTTACAGTGAGTGTTAGGTGCAGGAGCGCACAGACAGCGTCCTGCAGCCTCTGTCACTGATCTCTGGCTGCAGCTGATGGCTGCTATCAGGGTCACACAGAGGCTACAGGACGCTCTGCTCCGGAGTGTGTATGCATTTTTTAAAACCATGCATATAGATAGTTTTTGTGTTTACACCACTAGCGGCGGTGCTGACATGTAGCAGCGGTCCTGACATGTAGCGGCAGTCCCGGCATGTAGCGGCAGTCCCGGCATGTAGCGGCAGTCCCGGCATGTAACCTTCTGAATTGACTCAATGTGACTAAGGGCCATAATACACGAAGCGAAAATTGTCCTAACCTGGCCGATATCGCTCTGTGTATATAGAGACAACAGTAATCAAATGATCATTGTCTTTTGGCAACTGTAAAAATCATTGTCTGCTGATTGTGCGTATAACAAAATAAAGCTGGTACTTACCTGATCACGTTCCCCGGTGTCCTCAGGCCTTGTCTGTTTGTTATGGCCAGTGATTGGCTGAATGGCCGATCACTTCAGAGAGAGGACCAGAAGTGAGAGCTGGGACTGGGGGATCCCACAGACAAGGCCTGAGGACACCGGGGAACGTGATCAGCTAGTATATATCTTCATTGTTTACTATATACAGCAAGGGCTGCACACACATCACTAATGATATATATATATATATATATATATATATATATATATATATATATATATATATATAAAATCTCATCTGGCCCCATCCTCCCCATACACATGAATGTTCGGCACAGCTGAGCGTTTCTGTGTTCTCTATAGGAGGGGTAGCCATAGCCAGACAGATCTGATGACGGCTTGTCTCTCTGAGAACAAAGAGGTTGGATGTTGATTTTCCATCAAGCCCAACCCCATATGTCCACTGATATCATGTCAGAGGACTGTACAAAGCGCCCCATTCACCTTACACTGATGGCCGAACCCACCACGAGCAGCAGGTACCACCAAAAAGTGTTAGGGAACCTTAAATTGCTGCTACAATATTTCAGCATTTGAGGCCCCACCTTCAACTTTGCCCAGGGCCACATTTAGTCTAAAACCGGCCCTGCTTTGATGTTTAGTAAATTCAGAACTAGAGATGAGTGCAACTAGAGCCTTCTTGAGATCAATCGTTTGGCATTTGATTACCGGTGGCTGATGTAGTTGTATGCAGCCCTAGGGAGTCCTAAAAACATGGATACAGCCACAGGCGGTATCTATCTTGTGCTATACTTCATCAGCTACCGTTATTCCAATGCCCAATGATCGGTCTTGAGCATGCTTGAGTAGCGCTCATCTCTATCTATAACCCTTAGCAACTTAGCTATATATGTCTACTAAAGTGCCCTAAAGCTAAAAATTTTAGTTAACTTATTAATTGCAGTAACCTTAGGGTGAAAGTGACCAATTCTTCTTGTACTTGTTGTACTTGAATTGTTCAGTAAAGCTTAAAGTGTACCTGTCATTATAACTTTCAAAATCTAAATCAACAGTATATGTGAAATAAAGCAAGTTTGCAATTTACATTCATTTTTTTTAGTTATCATGGGAAACACAGCTCTTTGCACCAGTCTAAATTTTACAACCTTTGATAAATCTCCCCCTTTGTGTTTAGTCTCTATGAACAAAGAGACTAAATGCAGGAAGTCTTGGTCATTTGAGCACTTATAGAGAAGGCCGTCATTTGATTGATGGACCCGTTGATCTGTGACTCTCTGTACTGGCCGGAACTCACTGCATTAAGTCTCTTTTTTTATCAGCAAAAGACTAAAAAGCTTCAAGAGACTGGGCCTGGATACAACCTGGATACAAGTAAGTATAGCTTTGTTTTAAAGCATGATAGCTAAAAAAAATGAATGTAAATTGCAAACTGGCTTTATATCACATATTCTGTTGATTTACATTCTAAAAGTTATAACAGTGACACTTTAAAGTTGTTTAATGGAATGATAGCGTCAGAAGTCATTCGTCTGCACTTTGTATCACTGAAACAGCTCATTGTAACACAGTGTGTTATGGTACACTAGGGACACTAGTATCGCTACGTGACATATGCACCCAGGTAGCACTGCATTATACCATCTGTTGTATCCCCTCATGGTCCCCACATCTGTCTGACAGATTTGTCTACTTTTTCTCTAAACTAAATGGTAGGAATTTTGTAAGATTATTTAGAAAGTTGCTTTACTTTGCTTCCAAGAAACAATTTAAGACAAAAAAAATGGTGTTTATAGCTTGTAAATCACCCAAATAATTATTTCAAAGCAGGGCTGTGGGCCTCACCATTGGGCCTTACCATTGGCCAGAGATCATGGCTAAATTTATCAAATGTTAATCACCCAGGACCCGGAAAACCAGTTAAACATTCAAAATAAAAAATAAAAAAAATGTTAAGACAGTGACTGGTGCAACCACATTTGTTCACTTCTGTGAAAACTAATTCCCAGTTGTGCCACACCAACAGCTAGGGGGCAGTGTGGTTGTCATGCAGTTCAAGAAGAATCTTTTTATTTACTTCTCCTCTCAAATACTATACTATAAAATGATAACTGTTTCTGCTGCAAAATATACTATATATACAGCTTAGTCCCATACAAACTATTTGATAAATGTAAGACAATAGAAGGCTGGTTTACAGTGTAAGATATGCAATACTGTTAATTATTTGTGAAGCATAAATACCTCAACCTGAAGTGTGTTCCCATCAATTGTTACTTCCGTGTGGACTTTCCCCTCGTGACCATAAAATGAAACAGAAAAGCTATTCAGATTCTCTGTACTTTCAAATCCGGAGCCAGTGATATCAATTATCCATAAGCCGCCAAGCTCAGCCATAGGTATGGGGCTTTCTGATAATCTTTTGCCTTAAATATGAAAACAGGAGGAAAAAAAAACAAGAAAAAGAGTAAAAACTGAAAATAAAAATGATGGAATATTTATTTGACATATTACAGGTTAAGACGTCTTGCACTAATAGTAACCATGGTAACAGTTTTTGAAAACTGTCCTAGACAAATCTATTCTGTTTAGTTTTGCTTTGTGAGGTACACGGCTGTAACTCCAGATATCAAAAAGAATCTTTTTTCCCATAAAGTAGCACAGGATTAGTAAATGTGGTGCACAGAGTAGAACTTGTAGCAAATAACATATTCACAAGACGGCTTCGAGTTTTCCATAGTTTCTAGTTTCATGCAGGAAAAACACATTTACAATGCAACTACAGCTCATGTGGCCTACATCTTAAAGGGGTTTCCCAGGTAAAATTTATTGCTGGCCTATCCTCAAGAAAGGTTATTAATATCATACGGTGGGGTCTGACATCTCGGCCCCTAACCGATAAGCCGTTTGCTAGATCCATGTGGCCCTTATACACAGAGCTAGAAGCAGACTGATCCATCCATTGTATCAAGATCACTTTAATGGGTGCTGATCTGCAGTAACTGATCTAATAGGGTAACTGATGGGGTAAAGATCAGAAGCAATGTGAGAAAATATCACTTTACTGAAAGAGTAGTAGATGCTTGGAACAAACTTCCAGCAGATATGGTTGGTAAATCTACAATAACTGGATGTAAAATCTGCCTGGGATAAACATATAAGAAGGGAAGTACTAAAAGGAAAGACTAGATGGACCAGGGGGGCTTTTTCTGGTGACAATCTTCTATGTTTCTGTGTAATTTTCATGCACTATATGCTTTTCGATTCAGATTCATACACCCTTTCTATCTAGGATGGAAGAAATTCTGCAAACTAACTTGGTGGTTAATGTGGTGGAGACTTATTACATTACTTTGCTCTTAAAGATTTCCTTCACAAACTCTTATAGAGGCAGACTGCATTGGTGGGGGTAGAATTTTATACATCTGTGGCAATGGGATTGAATGAAACACCTGAATTTAATGATTAAAAGCTGGGGCCTAAATTTTTTGTCCATACCGCATTCCATAATGCTGCGTTTACATGGAACGATTACCGTTCGAATTTGCACGATACCGATCTAATTTGAACGATAATCGTATGTGTAAACACAGCGAACGATCAAACGATGAGCGAGAAATGGTTCATTTTGATCTTTGAATATGTTCTTAAATCGTTGTTTGTCGTTTGCAAAAAATTCGCAGATCGTTCCATGTAAACAGTCGTTCACCGATTTAACCTATGTGCGAGATAGGCTTAAGTGATCGCAAAATGATCGCAAAAGATTTTTTCGTGCGATATATTGTTCCGTCTAAACGCTGATCGTTATTTTAAAAAAATCGTTACTTCAAAATCATTAATCGTACGATCGGGCGAATTATCCCTCCGTGTAAACGCAGCATAAGAGTCCTTCTCTGTAATGGTGATTGCTGGCCATTTTGTATGGGATGATTTGGCGTGAATATTTCTAATGTCGATAATTGGCCCATGTGTCGGCAATGAGTTAAATGCCCATTCAGAACATGCGATCAGCCAGACAGTGCAAGATATCTTGTTCTTTGACATGGGCCAATTATCAACAGTAAACATTCCTGCCTGGTGATATAATCGTCCCTTAAAATGCCCATGAAATTACTTAGAAAAATAACTTCTTATTAGACTTGAGTAAACTTTGAGCATGCTTGAGTTCGTCTGAACCCGAGCATGCAGCATTTGGTAAGCAGTGGCTGCTAAAGTTACATGCAGTCCTAAAGCTGCCTGAAAAGCATGAATACAGCCTATGGCCTATGGCTGTATCTATGTTTTCTAGGACTCCCTAGGGCTGCATCCAACTTCAGCAGCCACTGCTAACCAATTGCCGCACGCTCGGAATCAGACGAACTCAAGAATGCTCAAAATTTACTCAGCTCTACTTCTTTTATAACAGTTCATCCCACTTATTTGAAAAAGACCAACCCCTTTCAAATGAAGACTGTTGAGCCATTGAGGCATAAGAATTGATCAAATCTGTACCTGTTGTGTACAATTTACAGACTGTCTGACACAAGCCCAGGTGGCTATCCAACCAATTCCAAAATGGAAAAACCCATTCCGTATGCGAATCTTTTGATTCTTTAATGGTGACCATCTTCATATACATTCCTGCTCCATAACCTTCTCTGTCATGTCCCAGTACAACTTTTCTTAGCTGACCCAGAGACACAGCTTCCAGTTCAAAACTGTCAACCTGCAAGATATAGAAGCAGTAAAACTACCATTACAACCACACATACATGGTATGACTGGTAAAAGTATAGTTTGGTACAGGGCCGGCTATTCCATGGCATGCATTGGTATTATCGTACTTACTATACATTATGCATCAAACATGCTAACTGCGTTCATGACCCTTGATGGATGTATAAGGAAGCACAGTAAGAGGATTATAGAAAGAAAAGTTTAGTGGTATAGTATACTGTAGTATAGAAGCATAGTAGTTTATAAGTGTAACGTTCTCATGTGTCCCATTCTTCTCAGAGTAAATCTGTCACCCCCTGACTGGCTACACAGCTGGTGTCACCTGTGCATAGACTTTAATAAATGCATTCAGAACAGCTTTGTTGCCTGTGTCTGTGTTTTATGTACATAAAAAGTCCTGTATTCAAGCCATGAATAGTATCAAGGATGCAGGGCCTAGGGTTTCTTGGGCCCCAGCAACACTTCACCTCATTGTCCTGTATGCTGCGCCTTCGTGTAATTGGCAGCATGTACTGTGCGTGTACAGCACGATGAGACGTAGCGGCATAATAGCCCATGAAACCCAAGGATAGAGATGAGCGAACCGGTTCGGCCGGTATGGGATTCAGTTCAGATTTTTCCAAAAATCCGAGTCCGGTTGCATTCGGATTTGGAAGTCCGCACCGAATTTTTTTTTTCTTGCTTTCTAGAAAGCAGGAAGTGTTCTGGGTGGGAAAAGCGCTTTCCCATGATGCCCGGGACACATCCAATCAGCAGGGATGTTGCACTAGCCCACCCCCTGTGTGACGTCGGTATTGCTTTAAGAGGAGCGGTCACATGACCGCATGAGGCAGTCTGCACAGAGAGAGGAAGGAGACTGTCAGCAGTGCATAGAGCTTGTCAAGAACAAAACGCTGCTGCTGCTGCACGCTGCTGTACTGAGAAGATATTGTACAAAAGCAAAGACAAAAAGATTATTAGGAAAGCGGAGAGGAGAAACAGTGATTGAGAGAGAAAAATAGAGAGGGCGAAAGATAGATAGGTAGATAGATTAGGCATAGGAGAGCAAAGGAAGCACAAAACTCACTTTCAATTTGATATTAAAGGGGTATTCAATTAGATATTAAAGAGGTATTCCAGCATTACAAAAACATGGCCACTTTCTTCGAGGGACGGCACCACTCTTGTCTCAGGTTTGGGTTGGGTTTTGCAATTCAGTTTCATTGAAGTTAATGGAGCGTAATTGCAAACCATACCTGAACTGGGGACAAGAGTGGAGCTGTCTCTGGTAGACAGTGGCCATGTTTTTATAGCACTGGATGTACCCTTTAACATTTACTAGACTGTTGTTCAGAGTTTGGAGGGAGATGCAGTTTTGTATGGACATGAGAGCACTGTCCAGTTCTGTCACACACTGTAACATTAATATCACCTCATGGATAATGTTCTTATCCTAGCAGCTATGGATCATTTATTTCTACACTGATTCCTGTGAATCCTTACAGATTGCTTTGACAGTTTTCCATTGGGCCCATTTTTTTCCATTAGAAATGAAGATAAAGAATGTTGGCTTGTGACTTCAAGACCACTAAACACCCACATGTGAACAGAGTATTACAGAATACAGAGCCTATGAAGCTCTGTATAAGTCTGAATTAGCAAGGGCTAGTCGTGTCATGAAGCCAGAGCACTTACAGAGAGTCACTAAAGCACTAAATACAGTACATATACTCTTGTGACAGTTATAAAATATATGATTTATAGCACATACTTCTCCACATATGAGAATTATAGTCTAATTTCCCCAATTTATGGCTAATTTTATAAAAGTCAAAAGACCTATCATTTATGTTTTGATCATGAGAAACTTAGAGGGAATCGTACTAAAGCAAGGGAAGAACTTAGTGCAGGGATTGCCTTGGTCATACAAAGTGCTCAGACACTCCATCAGCCATGACTGGGTTGCCAAAGAGGTCTATGAGGTTTTTTATGTACCTCTGTAGGTTTTCAATGATTTTTTTTCTTCAGATTGATTTAAAGCGAATGTACCAGCAGTACATTTGCTTTAAGTTTTTCCCATGGACAGAACTGTGCCGGCGCGGGGAAGCCAGCTCTGCCATTCTTTTTTTGAACCGTGGTCCAGTTCCTGCGTACAGTGCCGTTCTATTCACAGGTACCAGCCGGGGCTGAAGGACTAGAGGCAGGCCGGCCTGTCCCCAGTGGGAGGGAATCCCCTCTCCTCTATAACGCAGCTCCATTAGAATCAATGGAGCCATGTCATAGAGGGGCGGAGGTTGCCTCCAGTGCTTCAGCCCCAGCCGTTGCCGGGGAATAGAACAGAGCCGTATGTGGGAATCGGGCCATGGTTAAAAAAAAAAAGGACCACAGCACCAGCTTCCCCATGCCGTTCTGTCCATGTGAAAAACTTACAGCGAATGTCCTGCTGGTACATTTGTTTTAAGATTTAGGCTATGTTCCCACACAGTATTTTTGGTCAGTATTTTGCAACCAAAACCAGGAGTGGATTGAACACAGGAAGGCTATGTTCACACACTGGAGAAATGGTGGAGTGGATGATTGCCATTTAATGTCAAATAATTGCTGTTAGTTTATATCAATGACCTTAGTTTGTTGTTATTTGCCTCTAGTCAAGAGAATGGGCCCCACAGATTTACTATAGAATCCATCTCCTGCAGTGAGGAGAGTGGCAGGGAGGCGAGCGCTGAGCTTTTGTGCCAGCAATGGATGGGGGTCTTAGCACCTAGACCAGGGGTGGGGAACCTCCGGCCCGCGGGCCGCATCCGGCCCCTGAGACCTCCCGATGCGGCCCGCGGCCCGCAGCTCCCCTGTGATGCTCGCCGCTCTGCTGGGGAAGAAGCCGGCATACACCGCATCCTCCGGTGTCTGTGACAGCTGGCGGACACCGGAGGATGCTGTCTGTGCCGGCTTCTTCCCCAGCAGAGCGGCGCGTGTCTTTAGTCTCCTGCTGGCCGTGCGCGATGACGTCATTTCATCGCGCGCCGCCTGCAGGAGAAGACCGGCACAGAGGACCTGGGAGAGAAGAGGACATGGGCAGCGTGGGAGCGGAGGTAAGGTGAGTGGGATGTTTATTTTTTTATTTGGGGCTTAACTAGGATCCCAGGGACATGACTGATGGGGGGGGACAACTAGGCTACCAGGGACATGACTGATGGGGGGACAACTAGGCTACCGGGGACATGACTGATGGGGGGACAACTAGGCTACCAGAGACATGACTGATGGGGGGGGAATAACTAGGCTACCAGGGACATGCCTGATGGGGGTTAACTAGGCTACCAGGGACATGACTTGGGGGTTAACTAGACTACAAGGGGCATCACTGGGGGTTAACTACAATAGCAGGGGCACTAGGGGAACAATACTATGCCTTGTCCTGGGTGCTGCAAACCCCCGCTACTAACTGCCGCGCACGGTATGCGGCCCTCGAATGATTTTATTAATGCCCGACCGGCCCTCGACATGGAAAAGGTTCCCCACCCCTGACCTAGACCCTGACAGATCAAAACTTTTGACATCTCTGACTCTGTAACATAGTTTTAAATGACCATAACACTTTAAATTCAGAATCCTTATCATGCAGGACAATATTGCTGACCATGTAACCGCCACATCGCCTCTGTATTAGATGTAGATTTCAAATGTTAAATGATGTTGAAAAGGGAAACTACACATTAATGTTCACCTTCAAAAACCACTGGCACAGCTATAAAGTATTGGAACAAATTATGTGTAACTTTACTGTCAGACATTGAGTATAATGTGCGACTGACCTAAAGTTAATAAACTATGAACAAGAGTGAATAATAGCAGAAACTATTTATCAGCTTCTATATTCTACTGTGATTCCTTCTGCATTCATACATTATGACTAATAGTTAAAGTGATAAATATGGGTAATAAATGTTCAGTGGTAGTGTTAATACATTCAATGAATAGCTGTTATAAATAAAAAAAGCTTATTTCATAGGGAAAATGCAAAGTGCTAAAGACGTCTTTTATGTTTTAATTTTACCATTCCTCGTTTTCAAATATGATTTTATCGAACTCCAAGTTAATAAAGTGGGTGACCTCATTTAAGATCCTTGTTTTTAAGCTGTGGGTGGGACTGGCTAAAAGGAGTGTCTTTTCTTGGTACCCAGAACATCCTAATATTACACAGATTACAGCCGGGGACTTGTGTTTCAGCACTAAGTCTGTAAGGCTGACGACAACACCATTTGGGTCCTACTTCTGCTCTGCTCAGTCCTGTCCACCCTCTACAGCACTCCTAGCTGGTCCTGGATCTGCTCTTCTAATGTCTCCCATTGTCTGCTGTGTCTTTCCGAACGCAGCTGCTGTGACATCTCTGTCCACTAGGGTCACTTGCTGTGGATTTAAAGGACCAGTGTGTCTCCACCTATTTCTGCAATTCCTGTTCCACCTATACCTATTTAGAGTTGCTCTACCTGTTCCTTCCTGCCTGAACATTGTTAAATTTTTGTGTTCCAAGCAAAGGTTTGCTCCAGCAATTCTGCTGATTTTCCGTGTACCCATGCTTGTGCTTACCCATGTCAATTCTTTGGCCAGATGACGGATTGGGTTTAAGAATATCAATGAGTCTATGGGACAGACTCCGTTTGAAAATTCTGCCCAAATTCCATAGTGGGCACATACCCTAAGAGTGACACTGTGCTCAGACTGCTGTAGTTCAATTTCTAAATAGACTAGGGATGGTCCGAACCCTCCGAGGTTCGGGTTTGTATGAACCCGAACGCTCAGCATCAGATTCCTGCTGTCTGCCCGCTCCGTGGAGCGGGCGGATACAGCGGGAGGAACGCCTGGAAAACTGGGATACAGCCTATGGCTATGGCTGTATCCCAGTTTTCCAGGCGGTCCTCCCGCTGGATCCGCCCGCTGCATGGAGCGGGCAGACAGCGAGAATCATTACCGAGAGTTTGGGTTCGTATGATGGTTTGGACCATCGGACCATCCCTAAAATAGACTAATTGGGGTTTTAGCTGATAGACTTCCATCAATCTGTATAATATGAAGAGGTTCACAAAAACTGTTATTATGTTCTGAATATTATAAGAATCAAAGCACTTTTTACTTTGTTCTAAATGTAAAAGCAGTAAACACCTCTGCGTAATAAAACCCTGGTTTACCTTATTTCGTGTGAATCTGTCTCCAGGGATGGATGATTTGTGCAGTTTCCTTGCACCTGAGTCTCCTCTCTCTCCATAGAGAGTTATGTATACATTAGCCAATGTCTCTGCTCCCCAATGATCACCAGTGTGCACTGACACAATATACTGATTAACTGAAAGGAAATTATTAAGAAAGTCAGTATCACAGTAAACAGCATATGTTATGAAAAAGGGAAAATCATTTTCTACTATAGAAATGTTAATCTATGCAGTTCCTTCTTGACAACAGATGCCATTGTCAGCACATGATGCTACTGAAATTCATCAAAATGAAATCGTGGATAGTGACTTAGAGAATAGATAAGATAAGAACTCTGAAAGAGTTAAAGGGGTACTCCAGCGGGAAAAAAATTACAGTGGTACCTCGGTTTAAGAGTAACTTGGATTAAGAGAGTTTTGAAAGAAGATCTCACAGTTTTTTAAAAATTGTAACTTGGTTTAAGAGCATTGCTTTGGTTTAAGAGCTCCCTGTACTGGGTGGGAAGGGTAGTTGGGGAGGGGCATGGTCTACACAGTGTGATCTGTAGAACTGTACTCTGACCCAGGAAGTCTCCCTCACCTTCCAAATCATAGCAGATCCACTTCAGGCTGGGGCTTGCATCAGGGGACAGGACTGTGGAGGTAATCTCTTCATAGCTGTAACCCCCAGACAGAGAGTGCTGCATGTATGTGCCCATCATGTTAACATGTTATTCAGAATTTTTAAAAAATCATTATTTTTGGGTGTGGAACCACTTGTCTGCATTTCAATGATTTCTTATGGAAAAATTTTCTTTGGTTTAAGAGTGATTTGGTCCCAGAATGAATTATGTTCGGAATCCAAGGCACCACTGTATTTCAAATCAACTGGTGTCAGAACGTGCCAGAGATTTGTAATTAACTTTTATAAAAAAAAATTGTCTTCCAGTACTTATCAGCTGCTGTATGTCTTGCATGAAGTGGTAGATTGTTTCCAGTCCGACGCACTGCTCACTGCTGCCACCTCTGTCTGTGTCGAGAGCAGTGCTAAATCCCTATAGAAAATCTCTCCTGTATTCTTGACTGGAAAGAATCCACCACTACCTGCAGGACATACAGCAGCTGATAAGTATTGGGACACTTGAGATTTTTTTTTTAATAGAGGTAAATCACTGTCACTTACTGGTACCAGTTGATTTGAAAGATTTTTTTGCTGGAGTACCCAATTGAATCTTTGTGCTACTGCACTGACACAGCTGTCTATAGTAGCGCAGAGGTTTAACAGTTTTGTAGCTCACAGTGTTATAATAAATGATGATGACAGGAGTTCCAAGGTCTGGTCCGTAGTATATAGTCTGTGCAGGGGGGAAGTCTTTATTGTGAAGCGAATGTCCACTCTTAGGTTATGTTTACACACTGTATACTTAACAGCCGCTGTTGGCTGATGTTGGCCATCCACTCAATTTTAACTGTGTGTGAACATAGCCTTTCTGTGTTTTTAATCCACTCCTGGTTGGTCGTAAAATACTGAGCAAAAATACTTTGTGGCAGCATAGTCTAAGGGGAGCTTCACACGTATGGGAATTGCAGCAGATTTCGCTGCAGAACTTGCGGTACGTGTGAACCCACCCTTAGGCTACGTTCACAGAACATTACTTTTCTATTATTCATGTCTGTTGTTGCCGATTTGCAACAACAGCCGTGCTTAATAGAAAATTTATATTGTGAATCTCCCCCAGAGTATAGTACCCCTAGAAGCCGCAACGAAAACTAACATGTCAGTTTTGTGCGGCTGCACAACCCTGACAGTGCACACAATGGAAAGTGCTGCTCCGGCCGCACTTTCCATTGTGTGCAATGGTGAATTGGAATGCTGGTGCACACGGATGCGCCTGGATCCCAATTCAATAGAAAAGTTTATCCCCTGGCCAGTACTTCACTGACACTGTCTGTTCTATGACATGACCGGGTCACAGAACTGTCGTTGTCATATGTTGTGTGAACGTGGCCTAAAACAGTACTTTGTCCATTAACCCACATACGTCCAGTTATTTTAAAAAAATAACATTCTGACTGCATGCAGCTACAACTAGGGGGAGCTCATGAGCTTACATACTGTTTATCCATGTACAGTATATATACAAATGTAGCAGACTTGATGGGTTAACAAATCTAGTTAATGCACTATGACTGAATGTTACAGATGTGCTACATCTGTACATATATTTCTTTTACATTTTGACAATAATCCAGATAATATCTAGACATTTCACACAGTCTCACTTATATTTACCCGGTATAAGTTCTTGTTGATTACTAAACACCCGAAATTCTTTTATTAATTCCTCCTCTTCAGCATCTGCAAAGATCCAACAGTTACAGTCAAACTGCACCTTCTGTCTGGATTCTTCTTCTATCATATGAATGCTTTCCAAGTGCCATCCTGGTGCAGTGGGTAAGTGATCACAGACAATGCGGATCTTATAGATCTCTCCAACATCTTTAACTGTTACCTGTTTTATATGCACAAAATGGGATAAAATTAAGTAAAGACAATTCAATTTAAAATGATAAAACCTAAAATATCAAATTCAGAATTTTCCTGTTTCAATTTACTCCAATATCTTGCACCTTTCTATCAAGGAAGCCCCACCTTAGACCAGCCAGGGTACACATACACAGTGAATGAACCAGGAGACCACTGTTACCATCATCTATTGATGCAACTCCCTCAGTACTGTGCCAGCCCAGAGAGTGTAGGATGTCTGGGGAGATAAGTTTAACACTCACTATTCCTTTTCTCCTGCATGTGGAACACAATGCAATAAAGATTTCCTGTAGCCACAACTTGTCTCTGCCATGCTTGAAACAGATAAATCTTTGGCTCTTTACTTTTTGAGCATGCTCACTACATCTATCTTGCTCCTCCTCCCAAAGGGTGCTTGCTGGTACCATTTAACATAAGTTATTCCCCCCAAAACAGTGCCAAACAAAAATACATAATAATGGAATAATGGAAATGAAATAATGGAAAATAAGTATAACCCGCATAGCCCAAAACATGTAGGTGTTACAAGGACTATGGAGTGTTTTTAATTGTGTCTTCAATAAACTTCGTAATATGAGCAACTGGATCTGGAGCTGGACATCCGTCTTTTCCTGGTTCCTATATGGCTGTCATCAAACAGTGCACCATCAACCAGTGTGTGTTCCTCTGGGAGAAGGGTGAGCTGTTTACCCATGGTCTTGTACTACATAATAATAGTTCTTCCCTTTGTGCCTCACATAGTACCATTGTAATCCTTTGTGTCTGAATAGACTACTAATGTTCACTGAATACCCTACCTACAGCAGTAGTGCCTTTTTACAACCCATACATAGTAATAATGTTATAAGTGAAAGTTCCCCCCACACAGCGCTATGTAGTACCCTCCTAACAATAACAGTGCCTTAGTGTCCCCTCTGAGAGTAATAGTGCCCTATTACCCCCTTACTACCATCACACAATAATATTACCCCACTCACAGTAACATAGCACCCTTTGTGTTTTAATCAATAGAATATCGCCTGCTTAGTGGTTCCTTTGGTTGTAGGTGTCCCTACAAAGAAAAAGTGGGCCCTTAGTGAGCTTTTAATATTATTAATGCTATTTTAGTGCATCTTCACATTGAAAGTGCCTTCACACAGTTCTGGTGACCCCCCCCCCCCCAACTGCCTTCTCTGACTGTAGCCTTCAGCACCACACCTGGCCACAGGTTGTATGTGGTATGACAACTAAGCTTCTTTCACTTAAAAGAACCTGGGCTGAAATATCAGGCAAAAAGTACAAGAGTGGCGCTGTTTCTGGAAGAAAACAGCAATGTTTTTGTAATCCCTTGTTGCTTTTTCTTGTTGCCCTAAAGAAACTAAGCATCTCTGTACAGTATAAGTGGTTACTTTTACGTGTTACCTATTTAACAATTAGGGTGCAGGTGATAGAGTGTGTGGTGTGGGCATTTATTATATTGGATAACTCTTGGAAGCACAGATGTTCTGGGCATAGGTGCCTGCTGTGCTCAGTTTGTAGCCTGACTAAGCATTTTCGCTCATAGTTGCACTCTGAGGCACTGAGCCACCTGTACGTGTCTTGGAATAACCCTTTAAATTTATTGTGTCCCTTAGGACTGTTGCAGCCTGAACAGAAAAGGCTCTGCACCTCCGCTGTACAGTCTATGGCTATAAGCCAAGCTCCCTGTTAACAATATTGAGCCGGACAAAACAGCTTTTTACAGTATATACACAGTGAATAACATATAGGAATTATGTCCAAGATTGTCTGCACTAAGAATAACCATTTAATGAGTCAATAAGAGTACAGTGGTACCTTGGTTTAAGAGTAACTTGGATTGGGAGCGTTCTGCAAGAAGAGCTCACAGTTTTTCAAAATTGTAACTTAGTTTAAAGAGGACCTGTCACCTGGGATGATGGCGCCGAGCCCACCCGACTCCCGGTGGAGCCCCGGATACCTACCCTTTTCTGCAAGTCCCGCTCCTGGAGATATCACCGCCCGAAGGTGAGCGCGTGCTGTATGCTACTTACCTGAGATGAGTCCGATGCTCATAGAGAATGACTGGAGCAGTCATTCTCTATGGGCATTGGCCTCATCTCTGCTGAGCACACGCAAGGCTTCTGACGGCGATATCTCCGTCCCAGGATCGGGTCCGGGAGTGGGACTTGCAGGAAAGGGTAAGTATCCAGGGCTCCACCGGGGAGTCAGGCGGGCTCGGCGCAGTCATCCCAGGTGACAGGTTCCCCTTAAGAGCATTTCTTTGGTTTAAGAGCTTCCTGTACTGGGTGGGAGCGAAAGTCGGGGAGGGGATGGTCTACATAGCGGGGTCTACAGCACTGTACTCTGACCCAGGAGGTCTCCCTCACCTTCTAAATCATAGCAGATCCACTTCAGGCTGGGGCTTGCATTAGGGGACAGGACTGTATAGGTAATCTCTTCATAGCTGTAACCCCGCTCTCCTAAGATAGACAGTGCTGCATGTATGTGCCCACATCTGTCCTGCTCATTCCTTCCTTCGCCTTGCAGTCTCTGTCAGCCTTTGTCTTTCTCATCCTCGCCATTCCTGCTATGATGTGTATAGAAAAGTTCCTGTCACTGTCCCCCTGTGATTCTCACTTCCTGATTGGTCCATGTTGAACACCCCGCCTTCCCCATTGCTGTCATGTGACCACACAGACCTCTGACAGCAGCCCTGCTTCTCTATTCTAGCCTGTTGTACTACACTACTACACTACTACATTATGGGGATCTGCAGTTCCATCCTGTAACTACAAACTGCTGCTGTTTTTTCAGGTTTATGCCCTTACTATACATTATACTCCACATGCTGATTGCTATATTTTACAGCTGTTTCTGAATGTTTGCTTCATTTGTTTTACATGTTATTCAGAATAACAAAAAAAAGTCATTTTTGAGGTGGGGAACCAATTCTCTGCATTTCAATGATTTCTTATGGGAAAATTTGCCTTGATTTGGATTTGGATTTCAAGCATGGTCCCGGAACAAATTATGCAAGGCACCACTGTATAATACTTAACATAGAAACACAGTTTTGGCTGTAATCACACATTGCAGTTCCATTGCAATACTGCATCATTTCTGTGACAACAACACTAAACACAGCAGTACTGTGACAGTACTGCAATGAAACTCCAATGTGTGTGTGAACAGATGAGCATTTAGCATTTTAGCATATATGTTTTGCCTTGGCCCCCATTGACTGTTGACACTTCAGAAGCGGTAGGATGGAGGACATTATAGAGCAACACTGGGTGACACATATCACTTACTATAAGCTGATGGAGCCTAACCCTGTCTCCCACTAGCCACTACCCTCCTCATACCCTCTACATGGACTTCTATGAGCAGCATCTTGTAGTACAAAATGTCTTTTGTTAGATTTTTTTTTGCATCTGCTGTGTTTTATTCATAGTGCAAGAAAAGTGTTAGAGTAACAATACATTTGCTCTATCATCCTAAGAGGTCACTATGGTCATTCACGTGTATCCTGTGCCCACTGGTATTTTTCAGCATCATACTCTTCTACTTACCAGAAACTCATCTCTAGAGCCAGGAAAGAAATATCGGATCTCAGACTTTTGAGGAAGAAAAAAGCCATTTGTTTTCCCATCTGATCCGTAAATAACGACATTAACGTCCATCTCATTGCACAGTAAGGAATCATTTGCTGTGGTTATCTGTATATTCCAATTTTTTTCTAAAACCAACAAAGTGGGATATGAAGATTAGATAGAGTAGCCTGAACGGCCACTTTATTAGAGGAACCTGCCCTTTTATGATGGAATGTTCCTGGTATGGAAATTAGATAAGTGTCGCTGGAGTACAGCGAAATGTCCGGCAAAAGGGGATCCTGTGTATATAAACAACTCGACAAAGGGGATCAGAGAAGGATGCCAAGAATGGTTGAATAGGCAGTGTATGCTAAGCAATCTGCAACCATATACAACAGTGCGTAAACTAGCATGTCCAATAGCACGGCTGATGCTTGGCATGGATGGAGTAGCACAAGCACCATTTCTGTCTAAAGAAAATAGAGGCAAAACTTTAGTGGGCAAATGAGTGCAAAATCCAGATGGCTACACACCAATGGAAGGTCAGAATCTTACTCTATAAGCAGTTGTCCACAAGCTTATATGCTGCACATTTGATGTAGCACATTTTTAGATTGTCTAGTCTAAGTTTAGACCAAACATTAGAAGGGTATGTATCCTTTCACGAGAACCCTTGTGCCTTTCTGCCAGGCCTCTTGCTGAGAGAGACAGAAAGGGGGAGATTTACAGTATCAAGGCCCCCCATCCACATTGCCATAATTTAAACCAGGTGTAGGAAGAGACCACGCCTCTTCTTCACCTTGCAATGCCTCCTGCCCAAATTTTTGCCGATATATACGACGGGTGCAGAAATTAACTCCCCCCCCCCCCCAAAAGGTGTCTAAAACGTATAACCAATGATGGGGCAAGTCACGTAAGCCAGTTTAATGTGCAAATTTGCAATAGTAGATCTGGTCCAGCATGTGAATAATTACCTTCAAATCCAGCTTGAAGGACACAGCTAAGCTTCTTGTAACCGCCTACTCTTTATACATGTTTATATACATATATTTCATATTGCATAATATTTTGACAATAGTCCAGGTAATAACTAAAGATTTCATGCAGTCTCACTTATATTTACCAGGGATACGTTCTCGTTGATCACTGGACACCTGGAATTCTTTTATTACTTTTTCCTCTTCAGTATCCGCAAAGATCCAACAGTTACAGTCAAACTGCACCTCCTGTCTGGATTCTTCTTCTACCATATGAATGTTTTCCAAATGCCATCCTGGTGCAGTGGGTAAGTGATCACAGACAATGCGGATCTTATAGATCTCGCCAACATCTTTTATTGTTACCTGTTTCATTTGTATAAAATGCATTGAAATTAAGTGAGGACAATTCAGTCTAAAACTATGTTCACACACCAGTTTAAAAGTGAAAAAAATTATCATGATCATTATTTATTCCTTAGCAAAAATGGCCATTTTTTCACTTTAAAAACCCCCAGTACAGTTCGGCCCATATGTCGCCTCCTTCGTTCACGCCTACCTACCTACGCATATTCAATTGTAGTCCGGTAGGCCTGATCAAAAGAGGAGGGCAGGCCAAATGGGACTATGGGGGGGGGGGGGAAGAACACCCCTAGTGTGCCTAGCTCCCTAGCTAATTTTCATATTTCTGTTCGATTAAAATTATTGAAAATGGCAGGACCAACCAAGGAAATAAGATTGATGACGGGAAAATGAGGTATGAAGGTTTGCACGAACTTGCTGATAGTTTCCTTTTAAAGTAAAGCTATATATAGTGATGTCACCCCAAGCAATAGGGGCTGACTATATTAAAAGTATGCATAGGGCACATATATATGCAGCTCCAAATGTAACCATAGGCTACATTGACTCAACAGAAGCCTAAGTTATGTCCTTCGGGGTGGTATGTGGGATTTTTTTTTTTCAATTTACTGCGTAAGAAATTATGGAATAGTACAAAAAGTATAAAGCCAGCGCCAATGACTGTAATGACTATAGGGACACTAAATAAATCTAACTTCATTGGCTGCCAGAGACAATTATTCCATTTCTCCTCTGGGTCCAATACTCTTAAAGTATCATAATCTTATGCTTTTCAGATCTTTATATACTTACCAAAAACTCATCTCTGGAGCCAGGAAAGAAATACCGGATCTCAGACTTCTGTGGAAGACTGAAGCCATTTGTTTTCCCTTCTGATCCGTAAATAATGACATTAACTTTCATTTCATTACTCAGCATGGAATCATTTGCTGTGGTTATCTGTATATTCCAAAGTTTTCCTGAAACTAATAGCATGGGATATGACCATTATATATACATGTCATTTAATAACAGTGTCGGTAAAGTCAGTTTTACAAAGTCTGTTGGACTTTATTCTATAAAAATGTTTTAAAACCATGTGTACAAATTGTTACATACTGTACAATATAAATGGGACAGACCAAGAAAAACACAAGATCCCCATACACCTTAAAAGGTGTGGGGCTCTCCCCACCAACCACTGACAGAGGATGAAACTGACCCCATTGTTCTGGGAGAGATAAGATGCAGCCAGAGCTGAACATTCCTCTGGGGTCTTATGGGATAGATATCTGATTGAAAATTAAATTCGGATGCGGGCACGGAAGCGCCCGCATTCCAAATTCAGAGGTAGTGAAGATCATCCGGCCGATACCGGGATGACCTTCTCAGACACCGGCCATTCCGTGACCCGGCTGGTCTCTTACAACGTGAGAACATGGCCTTGTGGTGGGTTTTTTTGCCCTAAAACAGAGCCACAAAAATACCAGCAATTTCTTTTTTGGGCTTGACGCATTTTAGTATCCAGTTTTTAATACACTAAATTGTATGCAAAATTAGCCAATTGTATTTCCAGTTGTTCATGGTAGTTGAACTGTATAAAACAGGAAAGGGGTAAAAAAAGATATCGAAGGAATTCATAATGTCAGTCAGCAGTGTTCAAAGTGTGATTAACAAATGGAAAATCTGGGGATCTGTACAAACCAAACCACAGTCAGGTAGACCAACAAAAATTTTGTCCACAACTACCAGGAAAATTGTTCAGGGTGCAAAGAAAAACCCACAAATAACATCAGCTGACATACAGGACTCTCTGAAAACTAGCGGTGTGGCTGTTTCAAGATGCACAATAAGGAGGCACTTGAATAAAAATGGGCTGCATGGTCGAGTCGCCAGAAGTAAGCCATTACTGCGCAAATGCCAAGTGTCTCACCTACAATACACTGAACAGCACAGAGACAAGCCTCAAAGGTTATTGGGAGTGATGAGACCAAAATCAAACTTTTTTGGCCCCAAACATAAATGTTACATTTAAAGAGACAAGGCCTATGATGAAAGGATGTGTGAGCTACAAAGGCACAGGAAACTTGGTCAAAATTGAAGGAAAGATGAATGCGGCATGTTATCAGAAAATACTGGAGGCAAATTTGCATTCATCAGCCTGGAGGCTGTGCATGGGACGTACTTGTACATTCCAACATGCCAAAATACAAGGCCGAGTTGACCTATCATTGGCTACAGCAGAACAAAGTGAAGGTTCTGGAGAGGCCATCTCAGTCTTCTGACCTCAACATCATTGAACCACTCTGGGGAGACAAGACAGCCCAGGAATGGTATTAAGAACTGGGGTATGTAAACTTTTGATCAGGGTCATTTGGATGTTTTTGGTTGTCATTATGACTTATAAAGAGAAAACACAGTAGTTTGACAATAAATGGTTTCACCCAACCACTGACCAGGAGTGGAAAAAAGTTTTGCGTTATCATTCATATTCTCTGAAAAAAGGACAAGAAAGCAAGTAATTCTGCCGGGGTATGCAAACTTTTGAGCACAACCGTATAGAATGAATTGTTAGTCTCAGCATGGCCAACAACATACTGTATCAAAAGTTATGTTTGAGTGGAATACCCCTTTAATATATGCATAGCAAAAGAAGGGCTATTCAGCTGCTTGTCTGTAAGACACTGTTGTTCCAGCTCAATTACATTTTGAAGTTATATTCCCAATACAGGATTTTTGAGTAAAGTAACGTTTGTCTATTGATAATGACGGCCATAAAAAATTATCATGCTTACTATTTGCAGCCCTAAGATAGAAAAGATGGACGGCTTTGCAGTAAAATGATGGCCCGTTCCTGTAGTAGGAACTAAGCCTTAAAGTTTTTTTCACCTCCTAAATTCTAAATTAGGATCACAATAACTATCAGAATAATGTGGGTATTGTTTCAGCCACTAACCACCAAATCTGGTGTAAAGGACAAAGCTACAGTGCTGGAACACAGCCTTCTTGTGACCAAAAAGGTAAGAGTTCACTTATTTTTTTCTTCCAATCATATTTATAGCAAATTGAAATCCAAACACAACTGCAAACACCCCACATGAGACATAAAGAGAGCATGCTGACTGTATACAGCTAAGGCTATGTTCACACTGCGTTTTTTCAATCCGTTTGTTTCATCCGTTTTTTTTGCAAAACACGGATGAAAAAAACGGATGCATTTGTGTGCATCCATTTTGATCCGTTTTTCCATTGACTTCCATTGTAAAAAAACGGATCAAAACGTAGCTGACACAACTTTTGTGTCCGCAAAAAAAAAACACGGATCCGTTTTGATCCATTTTTTTTTTACAAGGAAGTCAATGGAAAAACAGATCAAAATGGATGCACACAAATGCATCCGTTTTTTTTCATCCTTTTTTCAGCGAAAAACGGATGAAAAAAACGGATTGCAAAAACACAGTGTGAACCTAGCCTAACACTAAAGAAGCTTACCTAATCTTTATGCATATGTACCTATCCATATATTTCATTATATTTTGACAATAATTCAGGTAATATCTAAACATTTCATGCAGCCTCATTTCTACTTACCGCGTATCGGTTCTTGTCGGTTACTGGACACCTGGAATTCTTCTATTACTTGCTCCTCTTTAGTATCCGCAAACATCCAACAGTTACAGTCAAACTGCACCTCCTGTCTGGATTCTTCTTCTACCATATGAATGTTTTCCAAGTGCCATCCTGGTGCAGTGGGTAAGTGATCACAGACAATGCGGATCTTATAGATCTCTCCAACATCTTTGACTTTTACCTGTTTCAGTCGCATAAAATGCATTAAAACTGAGTGAACAAAATTCAAAATTGTAAAAACAAATACAATTAAATATCACATTATTTACAAATAACAAGTGTCAATCAAGATATAAAATTCTCACTGGTATATACAGTATTTGGCTATGTGCACACAACGTAAGTTTCCTAATAATTACAGCCGTTGTTGCCGATTTGCAACAACAGCGATGAATCATTGAATAGCGGACGCACATCCCTTACAGGTCACACAATGGAATGTGCGGCTCTGGCTTCACACTCTATTGTGTTCAATGGTGAACTGGGATTGTTTTTCTATTGGTCCGTCAGCTCTCCTTGCTAAATCTAGTCATATATTGACCCCTAGGCAAAAAGTTTACAATTGGTCACTGTTTACTTCACCCATGGTTTGACAAGTATAGAAACCTAAAAGACCAATAGTCTCAGAATTCTTCTCAGCTTTTCTCGATACTTACAACAGCCTTGATCCAGAACTAGAAAATAAAAACATGTCTCTAAGTTGTGGCCATCTAGAGGAGGGGTATAAATCTTTCAGCCTGCAATACTGTTCTGCATGGCCATAGAACACAGGCATGATTGTTAATGTCAGTAAGACATCCAACGCATACTGATATTATAGTGCAGCGTCAAGGGGCTGGTGTGAGACTAATGCTAAGTTTACACGAGGCGATTATTGGCCCGATCGCACGATTAACAATTTCGAAGTAACGATTTTTTTTATAACGATCAGCGTTTAGATGGTACGATATATCGTATGGAAAAATCGTTTTGCGATCGCGCGCCCGCAGCCCGGCCCACCCGCAGCCCGCCCCCCCCACTCAACCGCAGCCCCCTGCGCCGCCCCGTTTGCCACCCCCACTGCCCTGATCGCCACCCCTGCCGCTCCGATCACCACCCCCGCCGCTCCGATCACCCCCCCGCTGCCGCTCCGATCGCAACCCCCGCTGCCGCTCCGATCGCCACCCCCGCCGTTGCCGCTCCGATCGCCGCCGCCGCTCCAATAGCCCCCGCCGCCCAGGCCACGAACATACGTTACCTGCTCTGCGTAGCAGGTCTTTAAATCCCCGGCTCCCCTCTTTAGCGCATTGATTGGCTGAAGAGATGAGCCGAGAATTTCAAACGGCTCCTCTTCAGCCAATCAGTGCTCCTCTTCAGCACTGATTGGCTGAAGGGGAGCCGTTTGAAATTCCCGACTCCCCTTTTCAGCCAATCAATGCACGGCAGGACTGATTGGCTGAAGAGGAGCCGTTTGAAATTCCCGGCTCCCCTCTTCAGCCAATCAGTGCACTGAAGAGGGGAGCCGGGGATGTGGAAGACCTGCTACGCGGAGCAGGTAAAGTATGGTCGCGGCCAGGCCGGCAGGGGCGATCGGAGCGGAGGGGACGATCGCAGCGGCGGGGGTGGTGATCGGAGTGGCGGCGGGGGTGGCGATCGGAGCGGCGGCGGCCACGGGGGTGGCGATCGAGCCGGCGCAAGGGGCTGCGGATGAGCAGGGGGGGCCGGGCTGCGAGCGGGGGGCCGGGCGGCAGGCGGACTACCGCGCGACGATGGTTTACACGTAACGATGGGCAAATTTTTTGTGAACGACGATTTAGGAACCTGTTAAAAGATCAAAATGAATGATTTCTCGCTCGTTGTTCGATCGTTCGCCGCGTTTACACGTACGATTATCGTTCGAATACGATCATTATCGTGCAAATTCGCACGATAATCGTTCCGTGTAAACCCAGCATAATGGTGCATTTACACAGAGATTTATCTGACAGATTTTTGAAACCAAAGCCAGGAACATGACCCGGGTATTGCAGATTACGGGGTAGGGAATAATACCTTAAACACACTTCCCTTCCTTCCCCCTCTTATACCCCTTATAATAAAACACCGGACACTATATAGAATTGGAATAATGGCCACAGCAGCCTATTTATTATTAAATAACAGTAATAATAATAATAATAATAATATATATACCAACTCTGTAATAAACACATTACATATAAAAATCTATAACCAACCCATTATCATAACCATAACACTGATATCCCGAGGAGGTCATAATGGCATAAATGGCAGTACGGGTAAAATAATGATCCCCAGTCGCTACGCACCGACTCAGGGTTGACAAATCTGTCACGTACTGCCCATCACCATATCACCCCACCCAAGTAGTAACCACATTCCGTACTCCAACTAGTTGCCAGATAGACACGGGGATTCCCCATTCCTCCACAGGGCCTCCTGATAACCCCCTCAGTCCGAGCCATCGATGACCCCCCCCTCCGCCAGCTGCCGCGACAAGTAAGGCATCACGAAACCCCAGGCCAACCACCCACCGGCCAAGTATCAATAAGGGCGGGCGGGCGTCTCAGGTCCTGTCACTTCAGAAGAATGGTAAGTTCCTCTCTCCTCACTTCCTACCCCTAGTTAGCCCCCTCCCTCCCCAAGCTATTCTAACCACCCCCATTGGCTCTCACCTAGCAACCCCCTTTAGCCACCATGTCCTGAACTCCCCATAACCTCTCTCCTGCTCTTCCCCCCCACCCTTGTCACTGTTAACCCCTTACTGCCCACCCAGTCATGTACGGCTGCCACTAGGCTGCGCCGTTTTCGCCCTCCCTGACTATTAACAGGGTGCAGGTCATAAAGGAAAGACTGAGATTCCCTGTCTTTTCAAGTCCATTCCTGACTTTGGCTTCCAAAATTGGTCAGATAAATCTGCCTGTGTAAACGCACCATTAGATCTGCTCTTTGGTGCACCCTCAGGACCTGCACAAAGCATAGCATAGTTCATCAAAGTTATTTCTGTCCGAGATATATATGGCATCTACTCATGCTGTGTTCCACTGGGATACCTACAGACCTGTGGCTGGGTATCGTCCAGCTACATGTGTGAGAGTTATTTTACACGGAGCGATAATTCGCCCGATCGCACGATTTCGAATGAACGATGTGTTTTTCATAACGATCAGCAATTAGACTAAACGATATATCGTACGTAAAAATCGTTTTGCGATCGTTTAAGCCTATCTCACACATAGGTTACATCATTAAAAGACTGTTTACATGGAACGATCTGCGAATTTTTTGCGAACGACCAACGACGATTTGAGAACTTGTTGAGCGATCAAAAGGAACGATTTCTCGCTCGTCGCTTGATCATTCGCTGTGTTTACACAGAACGATTATCGCTCAAATGCGATCACTATCGTGCAAATTCGAACGATATTCGCTCCGTGTAAACGCAGCATTAGATCTGCTCTTCTGTGCTCTTTGAATATCTGTCATGTCCCACACCCTCAGGAGTTGTATAAGGCATAGCATACAGTAGTTCATCAATGTCATTCCTGTCCGAGATTTATATGGCATATACTCATGCTGTGTTCCACTGGGATACCTACAGACCTGTGGCTGGGTATGGTCCAGCAGGGCCGTTTCTGTGGTCTCTGTGGTATGCCTCAGGCGGCCGCCCCACACTAGCAACCCCCCCTCCCCCCCCCCCTCACCACTCACTAACTACTGTACCCCGCCGGGCTCCTGCGCAGTCAGCCAGCATCTCCCTTTGCCCTCCAGCCTGTGGTGAGTGTCGGCGGGGGCTGCGGTCAGATCGGAGCGCACGGGAGCGCACGTTGTTGATCGTTCGCCCAAAATTCGCAGATCTTTCCGTGTGAACAGTCGTTCGCCGATTTAACAAATGTGTGAGATAGGCTTAAGCGATCGCAAAGCGATCGCAAAACAGATTTTCCGTAAGATATATCGTACTGTCTAAACGCTGATCGTTATGAAAAAAAACCGATACTCCGACATCGTTAATCGTACGATCGGGCCAATTATCGTTTCGTGTAAACACAGCATTAGTCAGATATCAAGGATAGATGGGGGAAATGCCTGCTCCTAGTAAGATCAGAGCCCTGATCATCATCTCAACCTGGTCCCAGCTGAGAGCGGTGGGAAAGACTAATGGTGCGTTTACACGTAACAATTATCGGGCGAATTTGCGCGATAACGATTGAAATTGAACGATAATCGTACGTGTAAACGCAGCCAACGATCAAACGACGAACGAGCAATCGTCCGTTTTGATCTTTCAACATGTCATCAAATCGTCTTTCGTCGTTCGCAAAAAATTCACAGATCGTTCCGTGTAAACAGTCGTCGCGCGATAGTCCGCCCGCAGCCCCGCCCGCCGCCCGGCCCCCCGCTCATCCGCAGCCCCCTGCGCCGGCTCGATCGCCGCCGACGCCGCTCTGATCACCACCCGCCGCTCCGGTCGCCCCCCCCCACCCCCGCCGCCGCTCCGATCGCTACCCCACCGCCGCTCTGATCGCCACCCGCCGCTCCCATCACTACCTCCGCCGATCCAATCGCCACCCGCCTCCGCCGCTCCGGTCGCCACCCCCCCCGCCGTCGCCGCCCCGATCGCCCCCGCGCAGCAGGTCTTCAGCCATCCCCGGCTCCGCTCTTCAGTGCACTGATTGGCTGAAGAGGTGAGCCGGGAATTTCAAACGGCTCCTCTTCAGCCAATCAGTGCTCCTCTTCAGCACTGATTGGCTGAAGAGGAGCTGTTTGAAATTCCCGGCTCCCCTCTTCAGCCAATCAATGCAAGGAAGCACTGATTGGCTGAAGAGGGGAGCCGGGAATTTCAAACGGCTCCTCTTCAGCCAATCAATGCAAGGCAGCACTGATTGGCTGAAGAGGGGAGTCGGGAATTTCAAACGGCTCCTCTTCAGCCAATCAGTGCTGAAGAGGAGCACTGATTGGCTGAAAGGGAGCCGTTTGAAATTCCCGGCTCCCCTGTTCAGCCAATCAGTGCACTGAAGAGCGGAGTCGGGGATGGCTGAAGACCTGCTGCGCAGAGCAGGTATGACCATGGGCCGGCGGAGGCGATCGGAGTGGCGACGGCGGCGGGGGGGTGGCGATCGGAGCGGCGGGGGGGAGGGGGGCGACCGGAGCGGCGGCGGGGGTGGCGATCGGAGCGGCAGCGGTGGGGGGGGGTGACCGGAGCGGCGGCGGGTGGCGATGAGAGCGGCGGGGGTGGCGATGAGAGGGGTGGGGTGGCGATGAGAGCGGCGGGGGAGGCGATCGAGCCGGCACAGGGGCTGCGGATGAGCGGGAGGCCGGGCTGCGAGCGGGGGGCCGGGCAGCGGGCGGGCCGGGCTGCGGGCGCGCGATCGCAAAACGATTTTTCCATACGATATATCGTACCGTCTAAACGCTGATCGTTATGAAAAAAAAATCGTTACTCCGACATCGTTAATCGTACGATCGGGCCAATTATCGCTTCGTGTAAACGTACCATAAGCTGTGGTAGGAAAGTCACATGTAACCTTTGGGGATAAAGGCCCATTTACACAGAAAGATTATCTGACAGATTATCTGCCAAAGATTTGACGCCAAAGCCAGGAATGGATTTGAAAAGAGGAGAAATCTCAGGCTTTCCTTTATGACCTGATCCCTGTTTATAGTCTGTTTCGGGCTTTGGCTTAAAATCATTGGCAGATAATCTGTCAGATAATCTTTCTGTGTAAATGCAACCTAATGCTGAGTTTACACGGAACGATTACCGTGCGAATTTGCACGATAACGATCGAATTCGAACGACAATCGTACGTGTAAACGCAGCGAACGATCGAACGACGAGCGAGAAATCGTTCATTTTGATCTTTTAACTTGTTCTAAATCGTCGTTCGCAAAAAAATTCGCCCATCGTTCCGTGTAAACAGTCGTTCACTGATTTTACCTATGTGCGAGATCGGCTTAAGCAATCGGAAAACGAATTTTCTGTACGATATATCGTTCCATCTAAACGCTGATCGTTAGAAAAGAAAAATCGTTACTTAGAAATTGTTAATCGTTTGATTGGGCAAATTATCGCTCCGTGTAAACCCAGCATAAGCTGGACAAAAGCCCCAGAGCATTACCTTAGGACTCCAGTGACCTTTCAGCTGGACCTGGGGCAGTGTGGCTGCCAAGCCGAAGGATATTTAAACCTGCACCCCACAAAAGGGAACTGTAGCATTGTTTGTGACCAAAGACTTTTATTCAAGCTGGGAGCTATCCAGCCAGGAACGGCTTCAGGAAGAGAGTCAGATGGGACTTAGGACAACACAGACTAGTGAAAAGACTACAGGTTTCAGGTACCCTAGCACCACCTGACAAAGGGGTCCCCTGAAATATTGTGTGACAGATGCATCACATGGCTGCAACTCCTGGGACCAAGTGGTGGATAGATGCAGCTCCAGAATGTGAAGACAAAGCTGTAACACAAGTCTGCACGCATGGGTGTTTTTCTATTTCTTTATTGGGAAAACTTGATTTATATGATACAACTGGTGAATACAGTTGGAAGAATTTTTGTAAAGTGATTTTGTGTCTGTGGCTTATTACTGACAGATTTGTTCCCTGTTGTGCCATCTCCCCTTCCTCTGGGTTGCCAGTCTCAGGCTATGCCTGATAGGTATCCAACAAGGCAGAGATGAGACTGTGCATGTATATGTCTCTTTATTGTATTTAATAGGAGTTGAAAAACATGTTTGTGTTTCTACAACTTCTATAAATTACAGGGGAAAGAACCAGCACATATAAACGGTAGATTTCTCTCTGAAGTGCCAGAGAAGCAGGGTGCCCCATAGGGGTTCCAGACATTTATACCACAAGCTGTCCATATGGTATAAATGTCTTTAATTGAATTACCCCTTTAAGTTGTATTTTGGGCCTCAGCCAAGTTCCTACTGTTTAACACTGTTGAGCTGGACGCAACTGCTTTTCATACGGTGAATATCATATAGGAATTATATCCAGAGTGGTCTGCAATAAAAGTAACTGCTTAATGAGTCAATAAAGAATATAATACCTGCAGCTAATTTATAGTTTCCAATTATATAACAAAAGTTCTTTCAGCTAGACCCATTCCAGACTTTATCAGACTATTAATGTTCTTAAAGGGGTATTCCCCCCAAAATTATTTTTGCATTAATACGCTGCCCACCCGTAGCTTTCCATCTTTCCAATATAAAGTTATTACGGATTCTGCACAGTTTTGCTGTTATCCAGCTGCATTCACCCCCAACGGATTGCATAGAATCATCAGACCTCAGTCCAACCCGACACGCTCCCTGCTCCTGGCCCCGACCCTCCGAGACGGCATCACGTGTCCTCAGCCCCAGCACAGTGAAGTGACTGAGAACACTGATGGGGTGGCTGCTGTTAGAGAGCGAGACAGTGATGAGCGCAGCTGTGACTGCATCCCTCTCTAACAGCAGCCATCGGGTCACCCCCAGCCCAGAGCTCACCCCCTGTGTCCAGAGCCTCAGGGCTGTGTCCATCACTCACCCGCAGCACACAGCCCCCCACCCCACAACCCGCGGCACCCCCCCCCCCGGCAAGCTCTGCCCCCGCGATCGCCCACAGCAGGCTCCGCCCCCCGCAATCGCCCGCGACTGGCTCCGCCCCTTGCAATGGCCTGTGACTAGCTCCGCCCCCACGATCGCCCATGACTAGCTCTGCCCCCGTGACAAGCTCCGCCCCTCACAATCGCCCGCATTCCCGCCAACTCAGCTCTGCTACACCGGCATCCCCAACTCAGCTCTGCTACACCGGCGTCCCCGCCAACTCAGCTCTGCTACGCCGTCACTTACAACTCAGCTTTGCTACACCGACACCGTCATCTCAGCTCTGCTACACTGTCATCATCTCCTTCATTGTCTCAGCTCTGCTACTTCACCATCATCAGGCAGAAGCATTGCATGATGGGAAATGTAGTTTCCTATCTTGGATATAGACCATGTTTTAGAAAAAGTTGTAACTCAGGAATGGCAGCAGCTAGAAAGATGGGAGATGTCTCAAAATACTCAGGGGGACTTGGTGAGTAAGACCAGCTAGGTTTGGGGGCATTACATTACATCTTGGGGGGAATATCCCTTTAATGCTATAAAATGTAACTGATATAATGCGCTCGGCTTTCTCCTTTAAGATAGCGAACACACCGAGGAAACATTCAGTTAAGCAATCTTTTATACGGAGCATGCCCGTGTCAAGCCAAAGGATTAATATAATGTAATTCGAGAACATGTGGAAAGTGAATGCAAGCAGTATGCAGTAACTTATACTACAGCAAATCAATGTGTGTGCGATCAATATACACCATAATGCTATTAAAAGGCCACTAACATATTAAGTGAATGTATGGTAATTTGTACAGGGAAAACGGAAAACTCATGTATTTCAGACCACCTGATTTTCCTTTTTGGTACATTTGTCATCTTAGCTTATTGGTCTAAGCTTGTAGCAGTCTCCTAGAAACAGATGACTATACAGCATTTACGATATAGCTATATATATATATATATACACACTCACCGGCCACTTCATTAGGTACACCTGTCCAACTGCACGTTACCACTTAATTTCTAATCAGCCAATCACATGGCGGCAACTCAGTGCATTTAGGCATGTAGACATGGTCAAGACAATCTCCTGCAGTTCAAACCGAGCATCAGTATGGGGAAGAAAGGTGATTTGAGTGCCTTTGAACGTGGCATGGTTGTTGGTGCCAGAAGGGCTGGTCTGAGTATTTCAGAAACTGCTGATCTACTGGGATTTTCACGCACAACCATCTCTAGGGTTTACAGAGAATGGTCCGAAAAAGAAAAAACATCCAGTGAGCGGCAGTTCTGTGGGCGGAAATGCCTTGTTGATGCCAGAGGTCAGAGGAGAATGGGCAGACTGGTTCGAGCTGATAGAAAGGCAACAGTGACTCAAATAGCCAACCGTTACAGCCAAGGTAGGCAGAAGAGCATCTCTGAACGCACAGTACGTCGAACTTTGAGGCAGATGGGCTACAGCAGCAGAAGACCACGCGTTACTAGCATGGTGTACCTAATAAAGTGGCCGGTGAGTGTGTATATATATATATATATATATATATATATATATATATATATATATATACTGATGTAGCCTAAAGCAGAGGGGCCTGAGCGGGGTTCCATCAAGAGCAGTAAAATCAAAGTCTGCTCAATATCACCACCAATGGCACAAAGAGTATGTTCCCACATAATGTTACTTACCAGAAACTCATCTCTTGAGCCAGGAAAGAAATAACGTATCTCAGACTTTTGCGGAAGAAGAAAAAAGCCATTTGTTTTCCCTTCTGATCCGTAAATAACGACATTAACGTTCATCTCATCGTTCAGTAAGGAATCATTTGCCGTGGTTATCCGTATATTCCAAAGTTTCCCTAAAACTAAAAGCATTGAATGTGAGCAGTATAATAGTTGGCAGATATTTGGTGACTGATGGATCCTTTTCTGTTTAAAGGAAAAGTGATTTTTTTACTATTTGTCATATATTATGTGAACATTCTTAGGCTATGTTCACAGTACGTAAGCTATGTAATAATCACAGCCGTTGTTGCTCATTTGCAACGGCAATTACTATGTAGCTTAAGTAGTGTTGCCTTCTATGGAATCCCGGCCGGAGTGTATACCATGTGTGGATCCCTAGCGGCACTGCAAGAAATAGCGGCCACAGAAAACCCTGTCAGTTCACACAATGGAGTGTGTGGCTCCAACCGCACGCTCCATTGTGTGCAGCGGGGATTTCGGATGCAGGTGTGCACTGATGCTCCCACATCCGAATTCAGCAGCGGTAAACATCATCCGGCCGGAGCTGCAGGGATGATCTTTTCTGACACCGGCTGTTCCGTGACCCTACCGGGTCTCTTTCAGAGTGGGAACATGGCCTTATTATATTTTGGGTAGGGTATTTTTTGAAACATATATAAAAAAGACACACTTATCACATGTCTGATCCACATGGTGCCTCTTTGCAGAACTCTTTCGCCATAATATGACATGCAGTAAAATATACATTTGCTTTCTGTATTCTCACAGATTGTACCATATTGAAGGCATACATAGACATAGCCTATAGTAGTGTCTTATAATTGCTGGCCGTTATTTTATAATGACAGCTGTAAATTATAACATAGTCTTCATTATCAAAAAACTGTTGTTTTTCACCTAAACAAAGACATAGCCTAAACCTTATAGATCTTTAAGTGCAGTATAACAACACACATAATACATAAAACAGCTGTGTGTACAAGGCCTTACTATAACTTTATAATAGAAAATTTAAGGGGTTTTCTGATTGGTGGGGTGATGACCCCCAGCAGTCCCTCCGATCAGCTGTTCCGTGCCTTCACTACAAAATGAATGGGGCCAGAAACTGTTGTCCTCATTCACTGTGTACCAGTGGTGAAATGTATCAGCAGCTCAGCTCCCCTTCAAGTGAACCAGAGCTGAGCTGCAGTAACCAGGTCTGGCCACTATGCAGTGACTGGAGACAACTGGTCCCGACCCCGTTTACTGTGTAGTGCAGTCACTGAACAGCTGATCAAGGGTGTCAGCATCCCAGTGATCAGTGACTGATGACCTGATCTGTGGATAGCTCCTTGGCTCCAATTAAGCTTGAAAAACCCCTTCAATATGAAATATATGAAATCTTTTTGACACTCTAAATTTCACCATGGCTCACAGTTAATAGATTGCAATGTGTTTACCCCGTGTGGGTTTTTAATAATAGTCAGTTGTCATTTCTTGTTGAGTATTCTCACATTAATGGGGGAAATTATTATGCTCATATATCAGTTTTCTGGCACATAAAGTTTAATTTTCACCCCACCTAGAACACTTTAAAAAAAGAAAAAAATGGGCAGGGCTTAGCAGAAAGGGAAAGGGAAATCTACTCAAGCTCATAGTTGAAGTCGAAAAGTAGGAAATTTATTAGGAGGATTGTGTCACTTTATTCATTTGGTGCATCTTACTCCAGTGTACTTTATAGGTACCCTGTCATCACTTTCCTGCTGCGTGAAACACAATTCATTTTGGATGTGCCTGGAAGCTTTGTCTGCCCAATCGGCTTTGATTGATTAATCTCTCTTTATAGCCAATTAAGGCTGATGGGGCGGGGTGGGGTGGGGGGGGGTGCCCTGATGACTCATGGCTCAGGCAGCATGAAAGTTAAGACTGGCACGTAAAGCACTGGTCTTAAGACATTTTCCACTGCATTTTATGTTGTTTTTTTTTTTTTTTTTATATATATTTTATGTTATGCCCTAAAACACTGTCAGAGGCTTTACTGAATTATATTCAGTATATTATATCTTTCTATAATTTTTGTCATAGACATAACTACAGGACTGTATGTTACAATAATAATAATAATATGCAGCTAGGGGGCTAAGTTTTGTTATTGGGAAACTCCTTTCAGAGCTGAGGGTGCTGGCAGGGGGCTGCTTTCTGAAACATTTCCCTTGATCACGAATATTGACCCACCCCTGCCCAGGAGGCTCCATCATTTATTGAAGAGAGGCAGGTCACATAATAATAATGCTTTTATTTGTATAGTGCACACACATTCTGCAGCACTTTACACAGTTTTGCCAGTTATTGCTCCCTGTCCCCATTAGGGCTCACAATCTAAATTCACCTATGTGTATTGTGGTGTCCCACTAGGGGTGTTGCAGTTATATACACCCTTCACAAAGGTCTGTACTTATTGTATTCTTATTGTGATAAAAGTAGTACTAAAGTTTGCCACTAGATGTTGCTATGTTATGTATGTGTATATGGGAACTGCAAAGCTGAAGGGTTACAAACGATTATTGTTTTTGTGTGTGACCAGAATCTCAAGCAATTATGCACAGCACTATGTACAGTTAAACTCCTCTTAAGAGAGGACAAGATAGAGACAACCTCACACCACGCTGGGGACTAGGAGAGTCACAGAGCAGGACAGTATCCGCAATAGAGCCACAGAGCAAGGAACTGACCCGGACAGAGCAAAGTTACGATAAGCCAAAGAACTCTGTCTCGCAGCGCCGGTGTCAGCAGGGAACCCTCAGCATTCCGCTCATCCTAGGTAACAATGTCTGGGTCCTGTATCACCCATTAGGAAGGTTCAGCCGAGTCTAGTGGGCATAAGGTGGTGTGAAGACTCAAGTCAAAGGTCAATACACAGGCACAGGTATTCTTAATATTGTTCTTCTTCTAAGTATTCTACTTCATCCTCCAACATCCCGGCAGAGCACAGTACTACATGGGTTGAGACTCTCACGGCATCCTCCTCTCTGCTACTCTGCCTCTTGTATTACTCAACACAACTCAACCAACACAACTATATCCTACACTGCACTTCTATTACAGATCTGGTCGTCGTATTGTCATGTCAATATTTATTGGAAACTTTGTCAAGCTGTATTACCTGCTGCACATTTACAAGAAGTAAACCGGCTCAACTATATTCAAAAGACTGATTATTCGCAACCCACCAACACAGCACACATCGCAACCTTGGGACATTTCCCCTTTCTGTGGGTGGCGGGTCCTATCATCCTGGAGGGTCACTATACCACTCTGGCTATTCGTGATAGTAACCCAAGGGACCCGGTAGCAGTACGGCAGGACACTGACCACAGGGGAAAAGGGTACAACCGGTGTTATAAAATAAAAGCAGGCGTGCCATCAAACCTGTGTGCCCACCAGGCACTAGCGTCACGAGTTAACACCTCAAGGTCCGACTGTATCTCAGCCATACAACATAGAAGTGGTGTCACACTACAACACCTATTAAGTGACCGGCCGCTCCTCCGATATAACATCACACCAGGGGTAGACCACAATATGTTTTGGGTGTGGGTGGAAACCCACACAAACACAGAGAGAACATACAAACTCTTTGCAGATGTTGCCCTTGGTGGGATTCGATCCTAGGACTCCAGCGCTGCAAGGCTACAGTGCTAACCAGATTTTTTTATAGTGATTTCCTGAAATATACTGACGTTCCCTATTCCCATCAATGTCACGCCTATAGTAAACAGAGACATCCAAGGGCTAATAATACCAATGCCAATGTAGCTGAAATTTAATTTCTTTAATAAACCAGCAGTGACCCTTTTACTACTTCACTATATAGACAATGCTGCAGACAATAACAAGTAGGAGAGTCTTCATTTCTAACTGGACAAATAATAAAAGAAAAATCACAGAGAAAGCATACGACAACAGAGCGACCGCGACTTTACGCAATTACTAAAACGGATAATTTTTATGTTGAGAACAAGTCAATTATTCCAAACAGAACAGCTTTATTATATTTCTGGTCTCCCAGCAGGATTATTTTCGTGTTCGACTGGTTTTAAGTCTTTCTTTTGCTTCTGTCTATATTGTTATATTAACAATAGAAAGACTATTGTGTAGACTTCTGTGGAGCCTCAGTTCAATCACTAGTGACTATCACTACCATGAGGGATATACAGAGCTTCCACCAGCTCCTTTATATGTTTATATGTCACACATGTCCTATCCCTTGAATCCTAATCTGGTAATTAAAGGGGTACTCCAGCGGGGGGGGGGCACTTTTTGGGATCGGGGAGGTGGTGGCTGAGGGTAAAGACGTCCACTCACCTCCCTGGTCCGAGCGGCGGGTCCCGCATTGCGGTGCTCCGGTCCCCGGCCGCTTCTGGGTGTCTGATGCGGGCCCGAGACGTGACGTCTCAGGTCCGTTCAGCCACTCAGTGACAGAGGCGGAATCTGAGTGGACTTGAAACAGATCCCGCCTCCTTCACTGAGTGGCTGAGCGGACCTGAGACGCCACGTCTCGGGCCCGCGTCAGACACCCGGAAGCGGCCGGGAACCGGAACCGTAGCGCCGCGATTCGGGACCAGCCGCTGGAGTACCCAGCAAAGAAGTGCCCCTCCCCCCCCTGCTGGAGTACCCCTTTAAAGCCATAGACAGAGTGGACTCCTATTTCAGTATGCCCAGAGACCCTACGGCCTGAAGAAGGTCACGTTGCCATACAAGATTTACAGTCTCATAAACCTTTCCTTACATTTTCTGGTTGGAACAAAGATTCTGTTTTTCACCATGCACTATATATTAATAAATAAATGAATATCCTTTTCACCTGAACTTTTTGTGTGCCATGGTTCAACTACATTCCTGATGCTATATGGTTGCAGAACCAATTACCACTAAATGCCAATGGTGAGAGGAGTGTAGTTTAGAATACTGTTTCTTGGGAGTTTCTGACATGGTGAAATGGACAGAGGTGACAGCAGAGAGCATTATGTCAGACTGGAAGGAATATACCACTTCCTGCAGCACATATAGCAGCTGTTAAGTCCTGGAAGACTGGAGATTATTACATAAAAGTAAATTCCAAATCTCTGGCACTTTCTGGCACCAGATAATTTAAAATATTTTTTTTTTTTTGCTGTAGTACCTCTGTAACCCCTTGACGAACTATGACATAGGCTTACATCATGGTGCCACCAAGTGGGTTCCGAGAGGGGTCATGCCATGACACCTCTCTAAACTTCATGGCTCCCGGCTGCTATCAGCAGCTAAGGACAGTGGCTATTAGCGGGCGTGGGCCGATCGCCGTGCCGCGCTAATTAACCATTTAAATGCAGCTGTCAAAACAAACAAATGCAGTACATATATACTACATAGATCTCTATGAGAGATCAGGGTAGTGATCATGGACGTCACTCACAGGACTTCAAGTTACAGTGTTAAAAAAAATCCTATCCAATAATAAAAGTTTAAATCACCCCCTACCCTTCCCATTTTGTAAATTAATATAGATAAAAAAAAATAAGCATATTAGCTATCGGTGCGTGCGGCCTGACCTTTTAAATTTTAGTATTCCTGATCTCGCAAGATTAAAGATTTTAGTTCACATCAAACCGGAAAAATTGTAGATAGAAAACACTCCAGTTTAACCATAGGGTGAATGGCGTGAACATAAAACCACCTGAAATGAAAAAAAAATATATATATTTTTTTTTTTTCAATTTCACAGCACAAACAATTTTTTCTCATTTTCCCAGCATATTTTATGGAAAAATTAGGCCTGTTATTGCAAAGTACATTTAGTATTGTGGGTCTGCAGGTGAAAAAAATGCAAGCGCTATGGCCTTTTAGACATGAGGAAGAAAAACGAAAGGGCAAAAATTAAAATTGGCCTGGTCATCAAAGGGTTAAGGCTGCATTTGATGGTAACACTGTTATGCTACTTGGTGAAGAGAATTGATTATGTAAATGGGAGCAGGACACACCTGAAGAATTGTATGTTCGCTGCTGCTCCAACATAGGTAAAGATATAATACACCTACACTATGTGCTGGGATTTTCAGCTACTGTAAGTTGTTCTTTGAAGAGTATATCAGTCAGACAGTTGGGAGTGTGAACTTCCTTACAGCGAGGTGCAACACAGCTAGAGCATAAAGGGGTGTTCTTTGGTCAAAATGGAGCTTATAAGTCTCTTTTACTACATATCATGTGGAAGCTTTAAACACCTGCTGTGTCCACCAGGAATACGAGGATGTGCCTACATATCCCGTGTTTCTGTGACAAGCCTTCCCACCAGTCTTCTATTAAGACTGCATGACCAGCTTATATTGTCCATGCATACAATGAGGTTATTATCATGTATATTGTTACCTATGCAACTACTTCACATCATCACATGAGAGGATGACGCACACTCTGAGAAGACAAGTGACAAGGTGCTATACTTATGGGGAGGTATTGTGCCACATAATAGGGACATGCAGGGTCTCTTTTTGCTGTCTTACAATGACTGTTCACACAGCATAGCCATGATCGTTCCATGACTAATGCTGAATTAGGTTTTACAAAAACTCAATATTGTCTCTGTCAGCACATACAGTAGCTGTGTGAAGCAACACTGGAAATTGCATAATTCATGCTCAAACATGGCCAGTCTGTTTTATATTTTTAAATAATTACTAATTTACACTTGCAATTTAAACAGTATATATTTTATTGCTTAAAGCAGGGGTGGGGAACCTTTTCCATGTCAAGGGCCGGTCGGGCATTAATAAAATCATTCGAGGGCCGCATACCATGTGCGGAAGTTAGTAGCGTGGATTCGCAGCACCCGGGGCAAGGCAAAGTATTGTTCCCCTAGATCCACTGCTATTGTAGTTAACCCCCAGTGCACGTCCCTTGTAGTCTAGTTAACTCCCCAGTCATGTCCCTGGTAGCCTAGTTACCCCCCCCCCCCCCCCCCCCCAGTCATGTCCCTGGTAGCCTAGTTAACCCCCACCCCCAGTCATGTCCCTGGTAGCCTAGTTAACCCCCACCCCCAGTCATGTCCCTGGTAGCCTAGTTAATCCCCCCAGTCATGTCCCTGGTAGCCTAGTTAACCCCCCCAGTCATGTCCCTGGTAGCCTAGTTAACCCCCATCAGTCATGCCCCTGGTAGCCTAGTTAACCCCCATCAGTCATGCCCCTGGTAGCCTAGTTAACCCCCAAATAAAAAAAATAAACATCCCACTCACCTTTCCTCCGCTCCCACGCTGTCCAGGTCATCTTCTCTCCCCTCTAGCCTGTGCCCATATTCTCCTGCAGGCGGCACGATGAAATGACGTCATCGTGCGCGGCCTGCAGGAGACGGAAGACGCGCGCCGCTCTAGTGGGGAAGGAGTCGGCACAGACAGCATTTTCCTTGCAGCTATCACAGACACCGGAGGATGCTGTGTTCGTCGGATCCTTCCCCTCCAGTGCGGCGCGTGTCACAGGGGAGCCGCGGGCCGCATCGGGAGGTCTCAGGGGCCGGATGCGGCCCGCGGGCCAGAGGTTCCCCACCCCTGGCTTAAAGTGTCACTTAAGTTATAACTTTCTAAATCTAAATTAACAGTAGATGTGATATAAAGCAAGTTTGCAGTATACATCCTTTTTTTTTTTTCTCAAAGTAAGAAAACAGGAGACAGTCAGAAAACAGGAAGGTAGTCATGTGATTGATGAACACATTGAGCCGTAACACTCTGTACTGGACGGAATTCCTGTGTTAGGCTATGTTCACACAACGTCAAAAATAGAGGAAAAGCGGCCGATTTTGAAATTGAAAATAACGTATGTTTTTGCAGCGATTTAACTGACTGCAATGGCAATGCATCAAAGTCAATGGAAAGACGGACGGCCAGTGCACACAATGTATGGAATAACGGACGATTTTGCCGCGGACGTCAAAACAATGAACATGATTATTTTCGGACGTCTTTTGCAAACAGCCGACTTTTTTTTAGTTGTTTTTAACACAGTTTTCTTTTGTCACCATTCTTTCTCCCTTTTGACTATTAAATTCAATGGACTTTTCAATTAAGCCAGACAGATTAATGACGTCCGTAATCTTAGACCCAAAATGAAGGACGTCATTTTAAACGGAGCATAGAAAACGTTGTGTGAACATAGTCTGTTTTTTACAACCAACCTGCCTTCAGGAGACTGGACCTGGATTTCTGGTAAGTACAGCTTTGTTTTACAGCATGATAACAACAACAACAACAAAAAATGAATGTAAATCACATCTACTGTTGATTTATATTTTGAAAGTTATAAGGACAGTGACACTTTTAAGGGTTATTCCTATCTCAAATAATATAATTAATCTTGTGCGGCTCGCCAAATTAAATATTTTTTTGTAAATAGATTTATTTATCAAACTTATCTCCTTCTCCTGATATGCTGCTCTTTCCACCCATTGTTGACAGCTTGTTATCTAGGTTACTGACCACAGCTGTTCTCTAAAAACAGTGGTCTGGCTGGTGTTCCGCGGCTGAGATTTCTGCTGCGGAATCCCGCCGTGCTCACTGTGCTGCTGTAAGTGAATGGAGAGGGCGCACGCTCGTTCGCTCCCTCTCCTCTCCGCTCAAAGGACTAACATGTTACTCCTTTGAGCGGAGAGCGGCGGCAGCGGACGAGTGCGTGCCCTCTCCATTCACTCTCTGCAGCACACTGAGCACGGCGGGATTCCGCGGCAGAATTCCGACGATCTTGCTCAGTGTGAACTGGCCCATATAGTGGAACATTTACTAAGGAGTCTAATGCGTGCAACTATTCTAATGAGGATTGTTATTATCATGATCCGTTTCCATTTCTTCTTTTGGACATGTAAGGATATATTTACACTCTGCAATCTAGGACGGGTTCCATTCATCTAAATGGGTGGATTTTTGTGACAAGCACATGGATTTTCTGCAACAAGTCTACCATGTGTGAACAGACCCCATTAGGCTCCCACTATAGATTCTCACAACAAATTCCCGCTTTGGATTGGAGGGTAATATCTTTTCGATAAATTTTTGGAATACCATACACAGTACTACACTACCTTCATGTT